>NC_059471.1:43129725-43429725 GCF_018139145.2 Gymnogyps californianus | reverse complement strand
TAAGAACTAATAATATGTTATACCAGAGAAATTATTTGAAACCAGCATATTCATTCTTACCCACAACAGAGCTTTTAAGCATGATGCCAATTTTATCAAAACCAGATTCTCAAAGGATAATTCAAACAATGTTCAAGGTCTCCCTATATAAAATGGTGACTGTCAGAAAAATATTACTTGCATGTCAATCAACTAGATCTGTTTTCTGATAGCTAGGACACCCAATGTGCTGCCTAGGAAAGTGTTGTTGTTTAACCCCAGCCGGCAGCTAAGCACCACACAGCCACTTGCTCACTCCCTGACAGTGCGATGGGGGAGAGAATCAGAAGAGTAAAAGTGAAAAAACTCATGGGTTGAGATAAAGACGGGTTAATAGGTAAAGCAAAAGCTGTATGCACAAGCAAAGCAAACAAGGAATTCATTCACCACTTCCCATTGGCAGGCAGGTGTTCAGCCATCTCCAGGAAAGCAGGGCTCCATCACGTGTAACGGTTACTTGGGAAGACAAACGCCATCACTCTGAACATCCCTCCCTTCCTTCTTCTTCCCCCAGCTTTATATGCTGAGCGTGACATCATATGGTATGGAATATCCCTTTGGTCAGTTGGGGTCAGCTGTCCCAGCTGTGTCCCCTCCCAGCTTCTTGTGCACCCCCAGCCTACTCGCTGGTGGGGTGGTGTGAGAAGCAGAAAAGGCCTTGACGCTGACTAAGCACTGCTCAGCAGTAACAAAAACATCCCTGTATTATCAACACTGTTTTCAGCACAAATCCAAAACATAGCCCCATACTAGCTACTATGAAGAAAATTAACTCTATCCCAGCCAAAACCAGCACAGAAAGGAAATACTTTGTACTAGTAGTTTTTATTCCTGTGGGAAGTAAATTATCTTTACACACTTCTGTTGTCAGGGTCATCAAAAACATTCATGTCCTGGAATGAAAATATAGCCTATAATTTTTGCACTAGTATTACAAGCAAGAATTATTATTGCTATTACAGAGTTCTTCCATGTACTAAAAAGAGGTCAGAATCTCTAGCATCTATTTACAGATAGATAGCAAAATTTATATCTGACTTGTAATGATTTATAAGGATTAGAGGACGAAGCTTCGGCAGCTGAACCTCCGTATGGTGATCCTGGCCAGGGCCCTGCTACTTATGAGGCTATAGTGTCCCTTTTGTAAAGCCCTAGCAAATCTGAAACTCTCTTCTATTTTAACAGTGCCTTAGACTTCAGCATACAAAATATATGTCGCAGTAAAAAGCTCTCTTAGGGAACTGAATTACAAAAGAGAGTCATACTCATTCTCCAGGAACCAGTAACCCAGAAGCTTGCTTGAGACTGATGATACCAAAGTTCAAGTTATCAGGCTGACTTCTGTAAAGCAAAAACTTTAATCTTGTTTTCCTAAATATTGTTCTTCATTAGTGACTTTATGTTAGGAACAGAGACCATCCGGGTACAAGAAAAGCATTATTTTCCACCTTTTACTTGATTTGGAGAATTTTTTATTTTCTGAATACAGAACTTTTTTTAATGCTGTTAAACCTTAAAAGGGATGGGGAAACTGTTTCTTTGCTGCTCTGTTCTTTTTTATGCCCATTGTGTGAGGGAAGGTATTGAGAATACTGAATAAGGTGCATACTTACAAGAAGCATTTCAGTTTCCAGTCTAAAAATTGGGTATGTGTAATCAGATGGAGTTCCATCTCATTCTAACATAGGTCAGCATATTGCCATCCAGAAGTGCTTATAAGAGATATTAGAATAACTAAATGCCTAACCTGGGGCAGATGATCCTACAGTTTATGTTGGAAAGGAGTATTTGAATAAATTCCATCTAGCTCACTAATGTTTAATCTAGTTTCTCTCTCTTCCCTTCCTAATTTATCCCTCAGCTTCAGCTACTAACCACCTTTTTGTCTGATTTCAACTTAGAACAGTTGTTCTTAAATTATATTTACTTTGAAGTGTTTTGTTTCTGAAGAAGCTTTTGAGTACTCAAAGCTTTTTCAAAGCTTCTGAAGAAGGTCTCGTGTACCCAACGTTTGTTCAAACTTCTACATCTGCTACTCCAAAAACATTGGCTGTCCCTACAAAACCTTGCTTCACTGGATATAATCCAAAATGTGGTAAGAACATAAAGAAATACGAATGGTCATACTAATTCAAGCCAAAGATCTATCCAGCCTAGTGTCTTGTTTCTAACAGTACCCAAAAGGGTAACTAAGGAGGAGTAAAGAGGACAAACAGATTAAAACTTCTAACACTCCTCTTCCTGAGGAGTAAAGCAGCACATGTCCAATCTCCCATTTCACCCTCCTCAGCTTTTGGCAGAAAATGAAGCCCAAATATTTTAAGAGTTAATTAATATATTTACTTCAGCAGCATGGAAATAATTTACCTTTTTTTTCTTTTTTTTTTTTGGTCATAAATGTGCAAAATTTGGATTTGAGGTATCATAAAGTTTGGAGAATATTTAGATTCAATCATCAACAGCCTTAGGACTTTTCAGGAAAATGTAAGGAAAAAACATTAGACATTTTTAACCTTTTTCCTGTTAAAGCTCTAGAAGAGCCTCTTAAACCTTTCTTAATCTTTAAAATCTCCTGGTAAGATTAACTCTGCTTGTTAGATGAATAACTCTGGCAGAATGTTTTACCTGAAGACAGTTGTATTGCTTAAGCACTTCTAACATTTAGTTTAATTTACAGTAAGTGTTTTGTAAATTAAATTTCTTGGTGTGCTTTTATCTATTGTGAAGTTTTTGTCTTTCACATACTTCAGTATCAATTTAGCACGACCTTCATTGTGAGAATTAGTTCTGGATTGCCTAAGAGAAAACTCAAATATTTTCTCATAACACTAAGTTATATGAGGTTGGAATTTTTAGTTATAGCTCTTTGTTATGTTTCACATGGTGGAATTACACCGAGGTGAAAAGATATGTTAAGTTACAAAACAGCAATGGTTTTAATTTAAAAGGCTTTCCTGTTTCATTACTTTTTACTCTTCTGTGGATCTACAGAAGACTGGAAATGAAGCTGTAGGAACTGAGTGTTAACTTTATGCATCATATATTTAGGGTCTTACCATATTTCCATAAAGACCATCTGTAGGGGGGAAAAAACCCAACAAACCAAAACCATACATGCTGTACAATAAAAGACATATATTCCCCATTAAACAGTGGTTTTCACAAAAAGAATTTTCATTTTGCATTAGAGGCTCTTATTTCGATCTTTTGGAAGTCTATGAATGTGTTTTGTATGTTGCCATTCACTGTTTTGCCATTCCGTCACCTGAAATGCACAGCCAGGTGATGTGAAACAGGTTTAGTGCTACATTCATTTTCAAAAATGTAACAACGGGGAAAATACACATTGTTATACAGGATTAAGCAGTTGATACTTCTAATCTGCTATAAACTGCTAAATTATTTTAAACTCTAGATAAACAAAAACTAATAGAGGTTTATTTTCTTTCTGGTTTTTTTATTTATTTATTTTTGATAAGAAATATGCAATGATCATTAATTTGAACTTTGAAATAAGCACAGGTTATCTTATGTAATACTTAAAAGAGAAAAATGTTGTTCCTTTTCCTCATGGAGATATCTTGAATATAATATTTCCATCCTTATCAATGCTTGTAGAGTACCTATGTACAAATACAAAGCGTGTGTGCTTTGGGTTACATATGCTAAATATGTATTTTAGATTATACTTTTACACAATGACAAATAAATAAAAAATATAGTCACATTGAGTAATAAAGTTTTAATTAATTAAAAAGAAAATATGTTGCCATGAATGAATTAACACAAAAAATATATTTTTCTTAATTTTCTCTGTATTTTTCCATATGCAGTATTGCTTTCAAATGTTCTGATTTTAGGACTTGTCTTGACTCTTTTCAAGTCGTCATCTAGATGAATTTAATTCTTCAAGAAGAATAACCTTAAAAAAAACCCAATAAAACCTGCCTTTTAATGGAAAATAATGTCAGCTTTCTACTTTTTTTAATAAATTACCAAAGAATTTTTAATTATATGGACATTGAATCACATCTAGAATGCCAAAGAGTTTGCTGTGATCTTGCTGTGACTCAAAGTCTTACTCCTGCAGCAGCTGCACTTCAGAGACAGATTTTTGGCTAGTTTTCATTTGTCCTAAATTTAGAAATCTCCAGTTAGGCATGAGCATGTGAGCTCTTTTTCCTTATAGCTGCTTTCCATATAACTGCATGTAGAGTAATGAGTGCAGTTTATCTTTTTGCTAGGACAGACGTTCATAATAGAAACAGACAAAAAAAGACCCTACAAATCTCAATAGGCTGCGTATGAGAAGAAGACAGTTGAGTCATATATAAACATTTGAAGTCAGGTGAGAAGAATCCCATTCTTGCTGCTTCAGTGGACAGACCTATATAAAATAAAGGCTGTCTGAAATGAATCATTTTGATTTGGATAGTTTAGATAGGGTAGTTTCCTAAACACCATGGTGTAGACAGTTGAAGGAGTACCACATCTATTCAAAGATAAAGATTTTTATCTAGAGTTCTGATTTGTGTGCTTTGTACATTATATTAAATGAACATGTAAACAGCATTTACAATAGTTCAGGACTGAACTTAGGACTAAGCCAGCAACTAATACACAGTGAAATAACAAAGACAAGTTGTATGCATTGGGAAGAAAAGTAAGATCAATGACACACTCCATTGAAGAGAATGACAATTAAGATAAATCATATGCTATGCTATTTAGCATATTTTCAACAAAATATATTTTACACAAACTTACATACTTTTTTTTTTCTTTGACAGTTTGTGACTGAGTGCTTTGTGAAGCCACGAACACTGTTGGCACAGATTCTCTGGATCTCCCCTGGGTTATTCTTAGTTTTTTTATCACATTGCTACTAAAGCACTGACACTAAGTGCTGAATATGTAACTTGTTTCTAATTAGATACCCTCTGTTTGCAAAATCTGTGACCAAAAAAAAAAAAAAAAAGTGTTTTTCTAAATCTAATCTGGATAAAGGCAACTCATTATAAGTAGCATGTGATATGTCTAAAGGTTCTATCAAACAAAGGGAGGTGTTTTCATGCATTCCCCTGGAGCCCTGCTACCCTGATGGTAATTTTAAATTTGAAATATATTATCATTTAAAGAGCCTGAAAGATGTAAAGAATTAATTCTCTCTACTAAAGTCAACAAATAATTATGAGAGCAGGATTAGATTGATAGATTAGTGGCATGGTAAATTAAAAGTAAAACAGGAAGGGATATATTAAATCAATCTAGCTACTTTGAAATTCTTTATTAATACTCTATTTGGGGATTTTAAAAGGCTGATACTGATGACACAGCCACAATGTCTATGGGGATCCAAGTTTAAGAGATTTAAAAATATAGCTTTTTTTTTTTTCTTGCTATGTGTGCTCTCTAGCCTTTTGAATATTATGGGTGTGCCTTGATTAGCTTTTCACTTTTGATCAGGAGTGCACTTCTGAAAAGAATCTTACACTTATAAGTCTGGTTCAAGCCACAATATAGTATCACCCTACATGATTGGCTTCCTTTCGGATGAAAGCAATCCAAGAGTTGCACACTAGAAACTAACCTAACACGATCCAAACGCTAGTGGGTATTTAGTCTGCAGGACTATTCTAGAGCTAATTGCAAGTAAAACCTCCCAAGACGTGTACAGCATGGATGCCAGGTCTTCGGCGGCGTCTGTTTTGCTTAGTGATACATTCTTGTTGTGCCACACTGCTAGCTAATAAGACATAGCTTACCTGCCTGGCGCAACTGGGGACCTCAGGGAAGGAAGGATGAATCCAGGCCCCTACTCCTGGGTGCTGATGACCTCTGTTCTCCTTGTGGCTAAAACAGTACTTCAACTGAGGTGCTTTTGTGTACATCTTATTTTAGCATTTAAGTGTTATTTGGCGTATCAGAAGCAAAATTATGTGGTACGAAACCATGATTGGCATCACTGATCAGGATTTCATAAAGACTCACTGACCTCTAGTTCCCTTTGCATATTGCTGCTGTTGAGTGCATCTGCCCTGCCTCTCTTCATGTCTTGACTGAAACAATGGGGGAAAAAAAACCCCAAACACAAACATTCTGACTTTGGCGCCAGGTTTCTTGGTTTATGAGTTGTGAACCTGTGCAAGAATCAAATCTGTATCCATAACTTTGATTTTTAGGCTATTAGATCTTTTTATAGTTTTTACAGTATGAATAAGCTGTGGAATTGACAGAGCACTCTCTCATTTTACTCAGTCAAATGGAAGCCTTATTCATTCCCATGACGTGCTGTTGGCAGCTGCTAAAAGAGACATTATCACTTTGCCCTTTCAGTAGTTTGAGGTAAACTGGAGCTAGGGTACGGTGTGGATTAGCAAAATATGTGGGATGAAATACAGCACTGCTCAACAAAAGGCTTTCTTCTAAACTCTCGGATGCGAGAAAAAGACTGTGACAAAGAGAGGGTGCGCCTGAAAGGGTTGCTGAACGCTTGAGTGGCAGCTCTCTGTATGACAAGTCTTGGGGGATTGGGTACTTAAATCTTAATTACAAAAAACAATCATCATCAGGTATTAAAACCCTATAGGGAAATTGAAAGACTCAGAGAAGAGAATCCCAATAGTGGAGATCTGCTCTACGCAAATTTAATTGACTCATATTATACAAATAAACCTGATAAATTAAAAAAAAAAAAGTATCTGTAAGAAATTGTTGAGTGATTATACTACAGACCAGATGCTGTGAAAGACAGGGAGTGGGATTTTCAACCTGAAGAAACTCAATGACTGCTTAATGAAGAGCCAAATGCCACAGCTGACCAACTTTTTTAGAACAATCTATAATGCAGCTGAAAGCAGAAAATCTTTTAGATTACTAAATGTCAAGCATTTGCAAAAGATACATTGATATAGTCACATTATTTAGGGTTTGTCACACTTCTATGATGCAAGCATGCAATAAAAAACATTGTGAAGAAACCACATTGGTGGAAATGAAAATGTCTTTAAAAAATGTGCTTTATGGCTGAGGTGTAATTAAAAGAATGGGTTATATTATCATTCCTTCGAACTGAAGAAGAGTGACAGTCACTGTCAGTGATGGATTTTGTGGCAGCAGTGAGCAGGAGTGTAAAGCAGGACTAAATTTGGAGGAAATTATTTTCTAGTTAAACAGTGGCCAATTTTAGATTTTTCAGAAACAATGAGATAGTTCTGCCACACTCAATTCACAGTATAATTAACAATGGCAGATTTTTTCTTTCATATTTACTAACCAATTCTGTTGTTGTATGTGACTGACCTAGCAGGAAAAATAAAGTTTACAGACTAACCACATCAAAAGTTCTGCTTAGGGTATACTGCATTTGTTCTATACTTTCTGTATTAACCCTGTTGACAACAGCAATAGTCATAGTAACAAAAACACACTTCGCTGCTTCTTCATAGTCTTTGAAGAGAACAATTTTCTAAATACATTTCTACAGCATGGGCAGCCATGGCACTGCATGCTTCACATGTATCAAGTCATGCTTCAACTCCATGTTTTCTCTAGTGACAGAGGCAGCCTAAGAGGTTCCCCAGACTTCTTGGGCTGTTGTGGCATTTCTACCATGATTCATAGCTTCAGCTGAATTAACTGTGTGAGCGTGATGTAAACTGGACTAGGAATGATGAAAGTTATAAACAAAAACAAACCTTCCTTGAGAGTCCTCCCCTAAAAACTTAATTGAACACAATTCTGAGGACTATAAATGACTGTGTGGAACCAGGAACAAGCATATGAGGGTAGTAACTTTGTGGGCTGGCTTTGACATTAAAAAAATAATATAGCATGGAACTACACTCTCAGACTTTACTATTATACTAGCTTTTCTAAATCCATTTTAGAAGGAGGTCAATCTGTCTCTGGAGATTTTTTTTTTCTCTTTCCCCAAACAGAAGAAATTTAGATGAGAAGCTTAGACTAGATGGCTAACATTTGGACACCTAGAGGCAGGAGTGATGAATGACTGATGCATGAACTTTGAAATACTCAGTATTTAATATATGCCATGTTTCCTTTAAAATATTGGCTGTTGTTGTCTCCCCACCCTTTTATGTAGATCACAGGCTTCAGGAACGTGTGACTTCAGTTGTAGACTCTCTACGTATGAAATTCTTTTTAAACTCAGTGGGAACTCAAATTGTGGAATCTGTCAGATCAAATCCTCTCTTCTCTGGAAATGGAAAAAGAAAGGTATCACTGAATATGGAGTAAGGTACTATACTATCAGTCTAACAAGACTGCTGTTCTTGTCTTAACATTTAGCTTGTTTAAAATGGCTATGATGCTTATAAATATACTAACATAAAAAATAAAAAGCCCTTACCCTTTTTTTGGCTAAAGCAAAAAAAAAAAAATTCTTCACAAGCTGTTGTGTAAATCTATAGATTTTTTAGCCATTCCCACCTTCAGATACCCAAATGCAAATGCAACAAAAAAATCAAAGTACTTTACACTAGAAAAAATTTTAATAAACAAAGTTGCTGACATTAGAGGCTGGAAAACTACAGTCATTAAAAGGCCACCCACTGACAAAAATTCTGTAAAGAAGTTGGAATTTCACACTTCAGGGCATCTTTAACAACACATACTAACTATTTACTGAAAATTATAATGAACATGTAATGTATTATAAAATATGCTTGGCCAAAGTTTGTAAACAATGGAATGAGTTTTGAAGAACAAGTAAACAAACAAAGTCCCAATCTTTTTTTGGTGCACTTTGTTCTTTTTTTGCAAAATGCAGAGGTAATTCTTGTGTTGCAGTAATTTCCTAACCTTTGTTTCATAGTATAAGCTTTCCTCATAAGCCTTTCCTTAAGTATACTTATATGAAAATCTTGGAAACATTCCATAGATTTTTGTAAAATAAATCATTGTAATTTTTCTCATAAAATTATTAGGGATGGATAGTGACTTTAGACATAGTTATGACCAATGAGTTATCTTCTGCAAGACTGTCCCATCAACTTTTAACGATAACCAATATGTATTCTTTAACTGTCATGTGTTCTTCATCAGTGCAAAGATAGCTCTGTAGTATTACTGGATGAAAGCTAAGTAAGAATGCATAGGTGATATTTCTCTGAAAAACATATAAGCACAGGTTTATGACTCTACCATGCATTCCTTACTCTTATAAGCACTGCCCTGATAAATACTTATAGACATGAATGTTCTCATTGTCTTTTCAAATCACAGTATTTCTGTATGCAGCTGACCACACTAAGGATTCTTAATGATCTAATTAAAAATTACCTTATTTAAGGGAATTCTTTCCTGTTGTGATTCATGTAAGAAATGGAAAATCAAAATTCTGATCTTGCTGAGTTGGATTACATAAGCATTAAAGTTGCTCAGAGGAGTGCATACTACAGAAATATGTCTAAGTCACCCTATTAGCTTGTTGTGGTTCTGCCTGAGCCTGCTAAGAGGAGAGGAATAAAAGTAAGAACAGTCCATAGCTCTTTGTCACTGTTAGCTAGGCTGTATATGGCACCTTCAACCTAATAATAAAAAGCTCTGCTAAGCACTTGATTGACCTCATAGCGCTGCCTCTTTGCTAGCCCTGCTTGATAACATTTTTGATGGAAATCTTCCATCAAGAAATTCAGTTTCAGTGTGATCTAAATAATCTGCAGGGGGTCGTTAATTTAGAGGAATTTTTGCAATGCAAAGTCAAAATAGGATGCTTTGATCAAGCCAAAATGCTTCATTTTGACAGTTCCATTTTTATTTATTTCATAATGATGATGTATGTGTACATTATGTTTGATATTATGTTCCTAAAATCTAATACTGGTTATACTACTATAATATTAGAACTTCAGTTCAGATATAAAACTGTATGAATTAAAATGATAATATTGAAAACAAATGCTTAACTGACTCAAACTAAAAAAAAAATGTTGTTTCATTTCAGAAAAAAATATGTTTCTCATCTGAACTAGAAGAAAATTAGAAGGAAAATATTCTTCCAATATTAAAATTTTGCACAGAATGGAAATTTATAGTTTTTGATTCCTGCTAATCTTGATTACACCAGAATACTTCAGTACTTTGCTCAAATACATTCTAGCCTAATTGAGAAACTTTTAACAAGTATTCTACTACTGTTACACAGTCTGGTACAGCCATTCAACAGAAGAGAGAAGACTACGTTACAGAGAGCCTTGCAGTACATACAAATGGAGCATGCTGAAAAATCTGGAGAAAGGCAAAGATGCAAATACTGATGCAAGAAACAGGAATATCATGTGAAGAATCCTTTTACAACTATTTGCAAAACATCATTTCCTCTGTGCTTAGGATGGACATCATTACTCTTTAACATTATCCCAGCTCTGAATTTACCTAGGAGGAAGAATGCCATTTACTGAATCATCGTTAATGTAGTTTACAGCTGATTCTAATTCGAACATGGTTTTCAGCTTTGAAATGAACTGATAAAATGCTACAAAGTGACTTTGAAAGAAAACTAGAGAATTGTTCTGTCATTGGATTTCCTTCTTTACAGATTTCTTCCTTAGAGCCTTTTTAACAATGAGAGTTATCAGGGAGGGTTCTGTTCTGTGAATTTTTATTATTATTTTGTTTGTTTGTTTTGTTAACTCTAAAGCGTTTTTTTTGGGGGGGAGAGGGCTTGTTTTAAAAAAAAACTGTTTGCAGTCATAATTAAGAAAATGGTTAAACCTGCTGTCAATTAACTTAATTGATTTAAAAAGTTGATGGGCACCTGGAATGGAAGTATTTTGCCTGCAGCTGAGCTGAATACAAGAGCAATTTATTTTAATAATGAATGGTGGAGGAAAAATTGAGCAGAAATGCTGTGCAGGAAAGCCTTAGAGGGTTAAAATAAACATGCACAATGGCTAGTGCTAATGTTTCTGATAGTGGACTGAGATTTGGTAAACCTTTTAACATTAGTGCAGCAGAAGTATTTTAAAAATAATTGGGCAAATACATTTTGGAGTAAAAGGGATCATCTTCCTTAGAACTGAGTCAAATTTAGTGGTGATGTGGAGAGTGGCAGTTTACACAGTAAGTATCAGTTGATCTATAAAACACTATTTAATACAGGAAAAGAACCTTATTGGCATAGATATGACATTTTGTGAGTGTGCAAATTCTAAAGTGAATATAATTCACTTGCCTTGAGACTACGGGGCTGTAGTTAAGTCAGTTCTTCCAGTCCCCACAACTTGTACAAATGATCTAAGATAAATTATTTTGAATATCTGGGGGCTCATGTTTCATTCAATTGTGACCAGAATATTGTGAGAGTTGTTTTTAACTGGAGGTGAACTAGAAAGAACGTGTTTCTATGGATTACCCTAAATTTCTGCTAAATGTTGAATTAATGTAATTTGGACCTTTTTTCCTAACAACTTCATTGAGTAGTGTCCTGGTTTTGGCTGGGATAGAGTTAATTTTCTTCTTAGTAGCTGGTACAGAGCTGTGTTTTGGATTTAGTGTGAGAACACTCTTGATAACACTCTGATGTTTCAGTTGTTGCTAAGTAGCGCTTACCTTAAGCCAAGGACTTTTCAGTTTCCCATGCTCTGCCAGCAAGCAGGTGTGCAAGAAGGTGGGAGGGAGCATAGCTGGGGCAGCTGACCTGAACTAGCCAAAGGGGTATTCCATATCATATGATGTCATGCCCAGTATATAAACAGGGGGGAGTTGGCTAGGAGGGGTGGATTGCTGCTCGGGCATTGGTCAGCGGGTGGTGAGCAACTGCATTGTGCATCACTTGTCTTTTCTTGGGTGTTATTTGTCTTTTTTTGTTATATTCCTTTTCATTACAATTATTATTATTATTCTTAGTTAGTAGCGTATTTTATTTTACTTTAGTTATTAAACTGTTCTTATCTCAACCCACAAGTTTTACCTTTTTTCCTCCTCCCCACCCCACTGGGAGGGGGAAGTGGCTGCGTAGTGCTGAGCTGCTGGCTGCTAAACCATGACAAGAAGCCATTTTGTATCCAGTAAATATTATATTGCCTTTTTTTTTTCCCTTCCTGAATGAATAAACTACTTGGAAAAAAAAAATCCAAAACATTCAGTGTTTGGCTGCAATTTCAGGCTGATATTAAAGTCGAAGAACCGGTTCATGAAGGAAGAATTTGAAATCAAGTGGAGAAGACAATATTAGTCCCAAATAAGTTGTAATTAAATGTGGTCTCTGCTTTAAAGGACTTCAAAGTCTTTCGAAATATTATATTCCATAAATGAAGAAGAGGCTATGGATCAAGAGTGCAAGATGATCACAACTTGTCTAAAAATGTAAAAAGGAAAGGAAATGCTCGTGGTGAAGTGTTATGTAAGTTCAGGTAATTTAGCGGTGAAGTAAATGCTATAGACCCTTACTAATAGAAAATTTCCCTACGTATCATGAAAGATAAACAAGGAATGAGCTCGATTAAAAAGTGTATAGCAGTAGCCTAGAAGAACATGATCACTCTGTTTCTCTGTTCCAATACTCTGAAAGGAAAGTACCTGTGTTTTCAAATGTGCAGTATTATCTACAGAATTCTGCTTTAGTCAGTTATGTCCTGATACACTATAACTACAGATTAATATGCTCAGAGGAAGACACTTGCGAAGCCAAATGTTGGGCATTCAGCACTTCTGAAATGTATTCGGTCATTATATTCAGGTTGAGAAGCTTATTGTTGTTAATATATTAGGAAGTCTTCAATGCAGACTTCACTTTGTTCTCAGTGAACTTGATAGTAATATAGTCACTCACTGAAATAAAAGCACATTTAACTAGTAGTAACAGTTTTCAAAAAATGCAAAGTATGGTTTTGAATGTTTTGGGCATTGCTTTACATTTTCCATGTGAATCACCCTTGCAGGTTTTAGAAACAGAAAGGAGGAGTTCTTTACCATAGCAAATAACTCCTTTTTACAATTTATTTCTATTCAGTTATTTGATATATTCATTCAAATCAAAATTCAGTGAGACTTTCTGATTATAAGATATTTCACCTACCATTTAATATTTAAAATATTTATTCATATTTTTCCTTTCACAGTTAAGAGATTTTATCTCAGGCATCCAAAGCTGTAATAAGTTCAAGAGCAAAAAGAAAGCAAGTAATTTTTAAGAAATGGAATGACATTACTAAGGCAATATGTCTTTCTTGAATATAAAAGCAACATGTTTTGAATCTTTTAACAACACCAAATAGGCCCGTTGTGAAAAGTAGTTTAGCCAACCCATATCTTAGTATAAAGATGCAAAATGCACTGAGAGAAGGGAGCATTACCAGGCCAAATGGATTGGCTTAAACATTTTCGACACATGCCACAAGTTCACATAATCAGCCTGAGGCAGTAGGAAACTTAAAAGCTAGTCTGATAGTGTTTCTTACAAATATTCTTTGAATTTTATTACTTGTCTCCCACATGAGGCGTAATAGTTTCAATGTTCTAATTAGTACTTGTGTATATTGCTATTACTTTGTCTCTTTAATCACGTTATTAAGTCTGTTATGGAGATTCCTTATAGAATCACACTTTATAATAGTGTTTCTAATTTGAATATGTCCTTTTTTATGTTGTCTGAATCTGAAACATCATAAACTCTTTTTATGGGTCCTTTGATAGTAGTCACTTTCCTGTTTTATGCTTGATTAGAACATACAGTACTAAGTAATAAAGAAACTTCCTGAAGCTTTCGAGTTTTAGTACCAGAAAACATTTCAACTTCCTCAGGCTTTTTTTTCCTCTCTCTGACATTAGGTCAAATAAATATATCCCTTTGTCCATATTAAAGTATTGAGCAGGAAATATGTAAGAAAGAAAGCACTTTTGTTAAATTATAATAGATTTTATACAATTTCAGAGATTGATTTTTCAGTCTGCTTTCAAACAAGATATATAATAAGAAATTATCTAAAAACATAAAAGAATTCTGATAATTTTCACAGATATAAAATATAGATACATATAATTATAAACATAAATTTAATCTGTAAAATTATGTTTAAATGCCAGTGAGAAGTAAGAAATGAAACAGAAATCTGTCTCTTCCTCACTGTCTTTCTCTCATTCACCCTTTCTGAAGAGATGAACATGCCATCAAATTCAGGGAAACTTGGTTCAGTTTTAAGGGACTTCATTATAGTATCTCTCCTTAACCTGATACTGAATTTGATAAAACAGAAAATTAAGTGGGATTTTATAAAAAATAATGAAATTAATACTTTTACTAAAACATAAAAGCAATTGTACAGATCAGAAATTGTAAGAGATATGCACAAATGACAGAAGGATTAAAATTATCTAAAGGGCTTCATACGAATGAACAATGGTGAAATAAGGTAATTCTGGTTTACATAACAAGAAATAGCTTTTAACAGAGCTTAAGGAAGCAATAGCCCCTTTTGGCGTCCTCACTGGAAGCCTGTGAAGTAGCTTCCATCTGCAGTGGGGTTTGGATGAGAACCTAATTGTCAATGGACTCCACAAAGACTTTACTATCAGCTCTCGTAAGCTCCCTTTTGCTTGAGAACGTAAGGAAATTTGTAGAATTCAAAGAACAACATATGTGACAAAGGATTTATCAGTGGAGATTAAAACATTAAAAATATCTATTTTCTGAACAAATGATGAAAGCTGAGGATAGATGCAGGAATTTATACTTGCTGACAATCATCTGAAAATTAGAAAAAGGGTATTAGCTTAATTCAAAACTGAGATCTGATCAAAGGAAAATAATGGGAAATAATCCCCTCCATTAGATATTTTGCATTCTGCAATTTCCTTCTCAAGTGGAGTAAAAGCTGTCTGCTCATTATAAGCAGTTTGCAAACATGCACAAAAATCCTTTTTCCAACACAGATACGAACAGTAACTATTGGTAATTATTTATATGCAAGATCTAAATGACCAGGAGTTATTTAATGTTAAAATTACGCATATTGAAACTCCATGCCTTAAAATTTCTAGTGGAACTTCATAATTGCAATTTCATTGTCTGGTAACATGTAGTAATTACTGTATTTTTGTCAGTGTCATTTTTGTTTTGTTTGACTTGGTTTTTTTCTCTCTAGTACTATCGGTAGCATCACAATAAAAGTAAGTTAGGTGTCAGCAATTGCTTTCTCCCAGAGTTCAAACTTGGCATAAAACTCACTACTTCCACCTCATCCTCTCACAAAGTAAATTTTTTGCCCTGACAGGACAAAAAAATGAAAAGACAATCTATCTTTAACAGTGCTTAGGAAATGCTGGCATTTTCAAGCATTCTTTGGGGATTTTCTCAGCTTTTTCTAAAATAGAAAAGCTTGGAAAACAAAAGAGGGTAAAACAGAGGAAGAACTGTTCTGAGGTTTCCCCTCTCTCTCTATCTGATTTTTGAATGGTTTCTGAGGAAAACATAAAGTAAAATAAGACAGTCCTGTTCTGGAACTTTTTTCTAACTTTCTCTGTTTATTGGAAACCTACAGTGTCAACTGGAGCATTTCAGATCAGCAGTTTTGTTGGAGTGAATATATACAAAATGTTCCATTCTACATCCTCTTATCCAGAATATAATACAAACATCTTTGGGATTCTTTTGCAGTTATTCCAGTGTAGAAACTTTAGAAATGCAAATGAGGATCTAAATATGAGAAAAAAAAAATTTTGAGATATCACCTACAAGGACTAAAGAATTAAATTTAATCCTTATGGGTTTTCTAAGCTGTGTTTGTAAGAAAGGAGTATGTTAATTGAGAGTCTGGAAAGTGAAATTTATCCACACTTTTTGTTCTTTGTGTTGTAGTAAACACAGTAGCTAAATGTTAAACTTGCAAGTTTCAAGAAATATGAGCGTTAAAGTACTTAAAGTATTTATATGAGTTTTTTACTTTCTCTCGATACTGTCATTGTCATTTAATGGCCACTAAGTGTGGGTAGTCTTAGTCTAATTCCCCAAAACATAAACAGCACCATAACAATTGATGGTAGTTGTCACTTCTTTTGGTAATCTCAGTAGAGAGAAATAGTGAATAGAGGATGATTTAGCTTCTCTGCTCCATAAGAGGACAGTTCAGGAGTTGACTGAAGGCATGTACATGCAAACTATTACTGCTTGTGCTTTATTTGTTCTACAGATTTGAAGTAATTTCCTGGCTTATCAGTCCTGAAAGTCTCCTTATGAAAATTAGTAATCTTTAGAAGAATCAATATTTCTTATTTCTTATTTGGAAGCCTAAGCACTCAAAGCTAATAATTAGACATTCTCAGCTAGAATATACTTATGTCTGTCTATCTCAAAAAAGTGTCTCTCTCTCTCATCTGTTTCAATTGTAAAATTTCTTACTGTAATTGCATGTGGAATAGTTTCATTTGCATGTACAACAACAGTAATTGTTTGAGCAAATCATATCATTGTTCAAAGTTCTTCAGCTGTGCTACCAGGATAAGGCATTTTATGAAGTTACTTTGAAAAATAAGTGTTATAGAAGTGGGACACAGCTCTTGAGTTTAGAAATTTTCTCTTACTCTGCACAGTTCATATTGAATAGAAACACGCTTGCCAGTTTCACATAGCTCTAGAATCTTTCACAGCTATTACTGTGCTTGTACAAGACAGAAAATCCTGATAAATTGTGAAGCCACTAGCATCTATTATAATTCAACAGCAGAAGTAGAAAGATTAACATGTGCATAAATAATCTGAAGTAAGAACACACTACACATGAGAAAGTAAAATGTTTTTCAGTTTATCCATAGGAAAAAAAAAAAGGAAGGAAAGTGGCAATATGCTTGCTTTAATGTGTAGCAGCTAAAAGGAAGGTGTCTGCTAAGACAAACTGACAATTTTGTGGCAAAAAAGTTAACTATAATAGAAAAAAAAAACCCAAACCCAAGCATTAAAATAGTCATGGAAATGAGGTACTGGTTTATGCTATCTAAATATTTAGGATCTGTCTGCTTTCACACTGCAAATTATGATTCACTCAATAGGAAGTCACTTTATCTACAGGACTGCAGTGAAAGAGAAATTGCAATCAGATTCAAATATTGTAAAACAAAGGAAAAAAGGAACCGTTTCAATAGTTGTACATATTCTGGCTTCAGTAAGTGCTGGGTTAAAGCAAGTGTAAAAACACAAAGCTATCTGAGTAGCTATTTAGATTAAAATTTTAGAGAGTAAATTCAGGCCATGATCTAGCTCCAAAGTATGAATACCTAAATTTAGATAGCAACATGTGAGGTAGGTGTCTCAGCTCCCATGACAGAAAGTGAAGATCTATGTTTCAATTCACTAATTTAAACACAGACATCCAATCACAGTTGAGATGTTCAGGATAACGAGGATATTCACACCTGACCCAGAACAGTATATTTAGCTTTCTCTTAAGGTACTGTCTTGGTTTAGATCAGGCAGATGACATTATGAGATCTAGGCATATCTGTAAATATGCAATTGATATGAAGAATCAAGTGAAATCAAGTATTCCTTTAGTGAGCCTGCAACAAATAGTATCAGCTGGAACTTGAGAAATCACTGGAAGAAAAACATGCTAAAGGAAACTAGAGGTTCTGCTTGAAGTAGAGCTACCACTAGAACTATCTGAATGGCCTATAAGAAGATTTAGTCACTTACTCGTTCTATGCCTCCATAATATTCATGTCTGGAACACCAGAATGAAGAATATAGTTCTGAAGACCAAAATGAGCATCTCAGGATTTAAAATTTTAAATCATGGGAAACACCCAATGAAAGACCAGTTATGCTTATATTATTTAGTTGTTGATTGTTAATCATTTTCCATTGCAGAAGCTGACAAATTCCAACTTTATCCAAATACGTTGGCTCAACACACTATTCTGTCTGCTGGAATAATATTTTTAGCACTGTTACTCTGAGGGTGGATTTGTTTCTTTTGAGGACATCAGAAAAAATTATGGGTTCTTAAAAGAATATATATGTTCATGTGGCCATGTACGTGACTGCTAAGAAATGTTATTCAGACATAGCAGCTCGTAGGGCATCTTCCTAATACCGATAGGTGACAGAAATTAAATCATTTCTGTTTTGGCTAATAATCAAGTTTTGCGCCCAGGAGATCAATTTGTTGCAATATCCGTATGAATAAAGGACTGCTGCACTGGAGCTATCCAAGTATTTAAAGTTATGTCATTCCATTGATTGTTTTTGTTAGGTTGGGGGTTTTTGGGTTTTTGGGGGGTTTTTTTTGTTTGGTTGGTTGGTTTTGTTTGGGGTTTTTTTTGTCAGCAATCTTTTGTTTCAACTTCCACCAAAGTGTAAATTCTGGTTAAGGAATGCAGTTAGGAAAAATAAAACTGTGGATAGTGTCCACAGTAGCTAGTATTCTACAGAGATAGAAATCAAAGTGTGAGAAAGCCCAGGCAATGAAAGTTCTAGACAAAAAAACATCAAAGGAAAGCAAAGAAAGGAAGAAATTGGAGCAGCTCTTCCAAAATTAATGTATAATCCAAGAATAACTGAGAGCTTGGAAGCTATAATCAAAATGATACAAAGATTGTGCTTACACTTCCAGTAAGCCCGTTTTCACACTGGATTCAACTGGCATGTTAGACAGCAGCAGAAAAGAAGCTCTGAAGATTGGTCTGATTAAACAGTTCATGTTAGCTGAAATGTACCTTTGGTGTGACATAATGTAATGGTTCTTCTATCATTATGTTCTACTGACATCTGCACTTTTTTGTCTTCAAGAAACAGATGGACTTGCCTGCGGTACATGAGCTGAATTACTGATAATCTAGACTGAAAAGTAATTTCACATCAAAAAGAATTAGCAGCCTGGAAAAGCAGCTGAGTCTGGCAGACTAGGTCCTAGAAATTGCAACAATGATAAAACTTCTAATTTCAAACTTATAAAACTTTGGGAGGGTGAAAGGGAATTTGTATGAACTTCACTTTTGTACAGACTGCACTTCCATCCTTAAGTTAAAGATGTATCTTAGATTTCAATTTAAATATAGATTTAAGTATATCTTTTTTTTACACTGCTCTTCTCTCAGTACAACTAGAAGGAAGCTAAGTCATCTGCTTGCTGGAGCTGTCACTTGCAGTGTTCTAATAATTGCTTTGATCACTATTAAGAAGTATTAAAATATTTCTTAATCATTCTAACTTCTTTCTGATTCATTGTATCAAAAAGAGGGGTTTTGGAGGGTCATTTTGACTGATGACCTGCAGAAATGAGTTAGCAAGGTGAAAAAATTTGTAACAATCAGGTCATGCATTTAACCAAATATCCTTTGTCCCATTCATCACAGAAGTAAATTATGATATTGTACCTTTAATGAATTGAAAAATCATATTATTCCTGATTGCTTTGGTCTGCTAGAGTCTACAGAAGCATTATATAAGTTTAGTTTTAGCATAGAAACAGATCCCTCAAACAAATTTAATTAAAGAGGAACTTACAAAATCTCAGGCTGGAGTAGAAGCAGGCTGGAAAGAGCAAAGGCTTTGCAAGCAGCTGGTGAAAGTACAAAGCAGGGCTAGAACAAAAGCAAAGAAGAGCCTGGGCAACCATTTTATTGCGGCCATAGCCTAGGTTTACATACTATTTTAGATATCCAATTGTTTCAAGTCTCAGGGAAGTTGCTCCTTCAGGGAAGTGACAGGGACGTGCTGAGGTTACTGGGCAGTAGAAGACCAGAAGTAACTCCTTTAGCTCTTTGGGTGAAACAACTGAAGAAATAGTGAATATGCCTGGAATAGTTTCTAGCTGCTTTCTTGAGATGAGTAACAGATGGTGATATCTTTCTCTATGCTTTAAAGTACATAGGGCTAATTCAAGCTACCAAACTTGTATGTATTTAAAAAAAAAATGCACAAAAAATATTTTTAAAAAGCTTAATGATATAGCTTTTACCATATTTTAGTATATTTTAATGGATAGTGGGATGAGATTAATCTCACCTTACTTCAAAAATTCAGCTCTCAGCTAAGCAGATAAATAGACTATAATACTTTTAAAGCTGGTGGACAAAAAGAAGTGTTTGCAAAAAACAGTTCTTAAAGTAAATGGTTAAAGCAGATTGCATGAGCTGTACTCTAAATGTGCCTCTGGGTTTTCTGTGAGCACAGGAATACCTCCATGAAAAACTTACTCCATCTACTTTGAGAGTAAGAGAAGTTACTGTTTTACCAAACCCAACTGCAATTAGAGATTTTTTCCCCTACATCTCATCAGATAGAAAAATACTTTGTAAAACTGTCTTCAAAATACCTCTTCTAATTCTGTTTGCAATCAGTATTTCGCTATACTTTATTTCAGTGAACATATATTGCAACTGAATGTTTGACAGTGTTTGACATTAGCACTGAATTAAAAATACAAATAACATAAGGCATTCAGTGCTTCTCACATAACAAACATTAATTCTAAATTCCATATCACTTTAGCTATCATAGTTCCCATGTCAATTTATTTTCATATCCCGGATTCATCATGACTGGGGAATGGATCTGTTGCCTTACCTCTTTTAGATTAAATACATTTAATTTTAGTCAAATAAGCAAAAGCGCCACAATTATTAGGGAGCTGATGTTTAACTGCAGCAGAGAAGGAGTGAAAGTACAGCACAGGAGAAGAGTGCCTGTGGGATAGCACTTGTTTCTTGGAAATTTGCATAATCTGGGATGAATTCAGCCACCACGCCTCTTTTGACTGCAGAAACAGCATTCAGCATTGGTTGTCCTGTTGGCTGTGACTCTGCTTAGGAATGCAGAGTGGCAGGGGATGGCTGTCATACTGAATAATCCGGTTATTACTGACAGCTGAACTGTTTCCCGTGTATCCCTTATTCCCTCTGGCAACAGAGATATCTGGAAGTAACTCAGTGGAGATGGAGGTGAGTAGAAGGGGTCAGAATGCAGTGCGAGTTTACCTCCCAGGTACACAGCCTTCCAAATGTATTTAGGAGACTTGCTTACTACTAATTCTTGAAATTGTGGCATTAACATCTCCTGAAGTGCGAATGCGGATTTCACCATTATAAGGCAACTTGCATAGAACTCATTTAGCATTGTAGTTTATGTAATTAAACTGGATTTATCTAACATTTAGGCCCCACAATGCCTCTTGGACTAGGGAGTAAGTCACTCAGAGAGCCAAGATACAGCTGACTGATGCATGGGCCAGACCTTGGGATATTCTAGAAGTAGTGGCTCTTTTGCAAATATTTCTTCATTAGAGCAGCCATGATTTGGCCATGAGGATTTATTTAGGTAGCTTTTGTTTGTGTGTTCACTTTATTGAACATGTAAAACATTGGATTAATCCATAACAGGGCTAAATTATTAGAACATGAGCTAGCCACAGAGGTTAATGAAAATATAATTAGTACTGCTTGTGCTACATGCAGTTGAAAAGAGGGTCATAAATCCTATTAATCCTTCTTAGTTCGGGAATTATTGACCTGAAAGACCAAAATGGGTATAGCCTATAGTGTCAGTGAAGTTGAAGTGCAAGCAGATGATGTATTACTGATCTTCATTCATTAGATTAATTTTGAATATGGGGAGGGGAAAACTGAAGTAGTTTTGCATCATTGTGATGCAGCATAAGCAAAGGAAGTAGTGAACAATGAATGTTTAGTGTTCATTCTGTAGTGCCATGCATGTGATTCATAAACAGAGCTGTAGCTAAATATCATGCATATTATTCAGAGAAAGGCATTCATAGTTAAGATATTTTATGCACTTCTATAGTGTAATGTAAAGGTAGTAATACCTTTATAATAACTTACCTCACACAAAAAAGAAAGAAATAAATCAACAAATACATTGTACTCCATGTCATGAGATATGAGCCTGCTAGGTATATCTAAAGACTTTTCCCATAACTAGTTATGGCATTAGAAATGGAAAAAAGTGATGTTTAGCTAAAAAAACTTCCAAATAAAAGAGAAAAGTTGTAAATAAAAATAAAAATAACAAGCCACAACAATACAGCTCTGTCTTTAATTAAAGTACACATGAATTAATAGTTAAATATATTAGTGCTTGCAGGCTTCCTGCATACCTAATTCACAGTAAAAGAGTATTAAGGCTTCTCTTTCTTTAGATTTCTTCTGACTGCTTGCACTTATTTCTATTTTTGATTATTCGTTAAGAATTGTCTCCCATACAGTTCGCTACCAGTTAATCTGAGAAAGCTAATACATTGTAAAGGTTAACTTAGGCACTACACTAGTATTCATTAGAAACAAGTAAGTGTAACTGAAAATAAATTTTTTGAGTTCACATTCTTTTTGCAAGTGTGCTAGGCAGCAGTGATTCTCTTTAGTTCATTCCTGGACACAAGAAAAACATTGCTAACATGAAGCAATGACCCGCTTTGGAATTTCACGCCTGTTTTAGAAGCTTTCATGTTTGCTTGGGTCAACTGTTCTAGATATTCTACACAATTTATGAAACTTTGTTCCATTCCTAGAAACAGACAGTTGTCTCATAATCCTCAAAAACATCAGCTAGGTTTTTAAGAAAGATATCAAAAATCACACCGTCATTAATGGATTTATGGGAGTTATGTTAAGAAATGCATTAGATAACACTAACACATCAAAATACCAATGTAGATTGGATTTGTGCCTTTAAGGGTATTTGGTTGTTGTGGTTAGCCCTAGGGAGGAGTAAAGAGTTAGTGAATACAATCATCCCTAAGAAATTTAGTAAAGGTTAAATAATAGTAGTAAAGTGTTAAGTTAAAATTTAATGCCTTGCTGTATTGCACTGCTGAGTAGGACAAGAGCAGTACTATGGTATGACAAACTGCGGCAAGATAGAGCCCTGTACTCATTAGAAACTGCTCCCTTTCCCAGACCCCTATTCTACAATGCTTTGCTTGGAATCAGTAATGACATAACTTAAATCATTATCTTTCACATGCAGATCATGTGAAATTGATATGGTAAATAAGAAAAATACGTCCATTCCTTTTCATACCTGCATCCTTGCTGCAGATGAGAATTATCAGGAGCGTACGTTCTAGTAAGCCAAATAGAAATTGACCTATGTAATTTATAATCAAACTTATAAAATTTCTCTTGTTATGAAGTATGTGTTTTATCTTCTTGTAACGGTAAGCAACAGGCAAGGCTTGATTCTAGCAGGCATTCTGCACACAGTCTTGGTTGACTGGACAGGAACAAGTGTTTTACATGGAGTTTTAGAGGAATGGACTTCATCTCTACTGGGGAAAATTGGATGGTCTTAATTTGCAAAAATTATTAATCAGTGCTTTGGTTCTTGACCCTACAGCTGGTCCCTTAAAGAAAAATGATGCTCAGTCATATTTGAAAGCTGGACTCTTTTTCAGCCAAAAAATGCAATCTGCTACTGGTCACTTAAAAAAAGAAAAAAGTTAGTATGCCTTTAAGCTGCTAAAAATAAACAAATTCATCAAGCAGAAACATAAAAGTGTTGGGAGGGGGGAGAATACAGAATATTAAAAAATATCATGAGAGAAAACTTAGTCCATTACCTTGCAGCTTTGCGTGAGCTCCAATCATCCTAGCAGAGTTCCAAGGGAGCAGAGGACCTGCACGTACAAATGTGGCCGCAGGACTGGGCCCATCTGCTGGGAAGATTTTCTTCATTCCTGCTGTGGTTCCGCACAGTCCTACCATGTTTAAAGAAAGTGACATTGGTAAGACATAGAGAAAGGAAAGCTATGAACCTGGCAGAACCTGTCGTAATGCTTTTCAAACACAAAACTAATCTAAACTTAATTAAACTAATTCCCAGTGTAAAATCAGTGTGAGCTTAAAAACACTTTAGTGTAAGAAAAACAAGTATCTGCTATTTTATTAAAATTCTAATAGAATTAGATGTTTCTAATTACTTTTTTCTATTTTTTCATTCTAATTCTAATAGTAAAGTTGTGAAAATGATCTTCTAAAAGGGAATTGAATATTCAATATCTCTGTCGTCTTAAGCAGTCTTTTCTCTAACAAATGATAATAATACTTTTTATACCTATATATTATAAATTTAGGATTTTCTTATTGCCTGGATAATGTGCTTTAAAAAAGGGGGAAATTAATTCATTCAGAACTGAAGTTTATGCCTGAGTGAACTTCTAAAATTTTGAAGAAAACTTTAATGGTCTTGTTAAATGATCTCTGCCCAAAATAGATCCTAGGTGAGTTCACAATATTTCAATTTGTCAGAGAACAGTTTCAATAGACAATAAAATATGATTAACTCTTTTAACAAAAAATTATGCTAAGATCCACTTTAAAATACAGGTGGTCTAAGATTTCTGAAAAAATTGTCTTCACAGAATAGAAGGTAGGCACCATTCTAAATTCTGGCAAGGTTTGAGGGTTTGAATGCCAGTGCAAAAAAATTTTTTTTTTCCTTATAATATTGACCTCTTTGCCTTGTTCCAGCACCTGTTTTTAGAAGTCTGGAAAAATGTGATCTTCTATATATTCTGTGGCATCAAATTCTGTGGCAGAGTTTGTGGTCTAAGTTCTACATGCTGTGTTAATTCACGATATTTCCATTCCTCCTGATTTTTATTCCTCCATGTAAACACATACATTGGTCTGGTCTATACCACAAATATGTACTGATACACAACTGCCCGGTTTCAACAATCACTAAGTTTTATGATGATTCTGTCACATTTTGCAGAGAGCACAAATCCAAATGACTTTATAGGTATAATATTATTTGTGTCTTGTAGTACAGAATGTCATTTCCTTGTCTCATACACGTCACTGAAAGGGCATATATTCAAAGTAATTCTAACAATCACTCAAATAAATTGAGATTCTGGATTACAATCTTGCAGCGCTGGATATAGCGTGTAAGAGATTGTGAAATCAAGGATTAAAGGAGGGCTCTAAGGGGTGGGTGTTCTCCTTGCTAAACCTAAGAGGTGGGATTCAGGTTAAGATTCATATACCTAGGTATAAGAATAACTCATATTCTCACAATTTGTAAATTGAAGAGTTTCATTCAGATGCACAGACCTAGTTGTCTGGTATAATTTGAGATGACCTAGGCCATCAAACATACTAGTATGGGACTGGCAGGTATGACAAAACAACTAGGAGTGATTCATGCCCCTCTCCGAGTGGTAGCTGGAGGCAGAAGGACACCTTTTAGTGTCTAAAGGCAAACAAACTGATCTCCACTAGGTTGCAATGGGAATTTAGACATCTGATTTACATATCAAAACCTGCACTGTAGACATGAAGGGTGGGTTTTAGCTGCCTAAACAGAGGCACCTGATGCTATGGGAGATGCCCTGAGGTAGATGAGGTATGCATACAGGGCTGACACATAGGACACAAGAGCTGTGAGAGATGTATTCCATTCTGAGAGGCAGCTGGATCCCATGAAGGATGTATTATCGCTTCTCCACAGGCACTAGATGGTATTTTTAATGAACTGAATTGATCCATAGTTCTCATCACCTGAAGTGAAAGCTTAGATACCTGTCTCATATATAAGCAAACACATGCACATAGCTCAGTCTAGTTGTCTACAATCTAGAGCTGATTGAATTCCCTAAAATGATCATCTTGTGCTATAGGATGCTGCCTTTCTCTAGCTGCCACTCAGAGGTTTGCGTGGATCACCCCTAGATGTTATGTCATACCTGCTAGCTCCTGACATATTAATAAATGGCACTATATAGACATTTTTAGGTAAATGAGTGAAGACTCGTAAGTTGTGTTTTGGTTTTAGAGGATTTCAGTATTACAAAAATCTGGATCCAACTTTTTCTCCTGACAAATATTTACAGCTATCTGAAAGCTCTGAGGTGAATTTACTAATCATTAGGCATCTCCACTGCCAACCATATCCTGCAAGTGGGATTTCCTGTCATCTTTACATCTGGAACTGCATCCAAGTGTTCTGAGTCACCACTAATGAGTCAATAGTAGGTGTTCTTATAGACATAGCATAGAAGAGGCAACTGTGAACAGAGACAAACACTGCAGTGTATGGAAACTACCATATATAATCCCCAAGCAGCTAGGTACAGAATTCTATTATTTCCCTATACTCATTACAGGAACTTGCAGCTTTCTGAGCTGGGAGAAAGGTGAGGAAACAGCTGGTAATTAGTATTGTGCTTTGTCATGGAATTATTTCCAGTTTTGTGTTTTGTTTTTTTTCTTTTTCCTTCTTTAGTTTAACTCAAATGAATTGTAAACTAAATACTCATTCTTAAAGAGATCTTGTAATTGATCTATGGAGTGTTTATACACACACACACACACACATATATGTGAGTTGTATATGTAGGCATATGTGAAATGAATGTGTATATATATGAGATATATGTAATAACATGTTACAACGCACTGGTTACTTATTGCTAACAGACTCTATGAAGGGTGATTATGATATGCTTTGCGTAATCCCCACATTTGATATAACATCTCTGTGTTGGATAGACGACAATTGAGAGCCGAGGGGAAATGTTAATTCTTTTTGGTTAAACTTAAGGTTTCAGTGGCTGCTAAACAGGACTGCAAGTTGCACCCTAAACATATTTTGTTCTTAGTCTGTGCTAAATGCCTGAGCAGGCAATTCTGTGTGTATATAGTTTTCTCAATAGTGTTAGATAAAAGTTTACCCGGCCTACGTGGAATCCTCAAAAGACTGATCAGCAGATTCTGCAGTCACTTCTTTCTCAATACATTATGCAAACTTTTTGGAAAGGAGATTAGTTTCTTCCCAAATAGCAATGAGATGTTGTTTCATTAAAACAAGTTAATGAACTACTGAAGCAGCATTTTGTGGGCAAAGTTTGAGAAGACTTTTTTCATGCTATTAGTGATTACAGACTAATATCTAAAGTAGCTTCTCAGTTATGAAATGCTGACTTTCTGCATCTCTTTCACAGTCTATTGAAATAATACAATCTAAGTCATAGAAATGTCACCCAAATGGAAACATTTCCAGAAAGTGGAAATGAGTTTGGACTATGCTCTGAACATATGAAATACAGGCCTAAACCCTAAACTTATTCAAGTTTTCAGGTTTAACTCCAGGCAATACTAGAAAATATAGGTCTATGTTCAGTGCTCGTCATTCAGAATAGGACAGAATATTTGTATTCACCCATTCTTGTAATATTCCATTCAATTATCTTTCTTTTTTTTCTGGCAGTCTTATATTGTATGTTTCTTTAGCTATCCAAACTACACTACTCACTATTACTGGGAAGCCTAATCTATGTTTAGGCCTTCCAAATGAAATCATTAAAACCAAAGCCATGCCACGAGCTGATGCTAAAGGCTGATTGCACCCAGGGCTGCAAGGAACGCAAGATAGAGGTAGATACTACTTGGAATCCTCTGGTCCTCTTCATCTCCAGTTGATGTAATACAACAATGTTTGGGCTCTCCAGAGAGAATGGACTGTAAATTTTTGGTGTTAGGATGAGATTTAGCTTGAAGTACAGACTACATGTTGTGGCAGATTGAGACTTTAGCATCTTGCTGTGCTCCAACAGGCTGCTTTTAATTTTAAGGACCAATTGCATCCCAATTTTTGTTAGTGCAAAATGTTCCTGTTTGTCCTAGTATCTTATTTATCCTACGCACCAGACTTTTTATCTGTCCACTATTAAATAATTGCATCAACTGGCTTTTATCTTCTAACTCCAGAGATAAGAAAGAACACTTATTCACTTTTAATTGTAAGTAAACCTTCATCCTTTCTGTAATTGTCAATTAGAAAGTAGCATAACCACACGCTACCAGAAACCAGGTGTTACATTAAATATACATCAGACAGACAAAATTTAGTTTCTAAGCTTCTAGAATCTACAGCAGTTTGGACTATGTTTTGATAAAACATGTAGAACACACACTTGCAGTTGGCAATTTACCTGGAAAATATTTGGAGAAATATAACAGCTTTTAACTAACTCCTCCATTAGACTGAGAAGAACCTCTGTGCACTGTCAATGGGCTTATACTTTCTTTACAGAATACAGCTGACTTTTGTAGTGTGAAATATGATTTTTTTTAAAAAATTACAATTCTCCCTTAATCAGACTCCTTGGCAATTAGAACCCAATGGTTATCTATTACTCATATAAGCAATATAAAGCGTATCAACATATATGATTATTGAGAAACAACAAGGTGCTTAAAAAAATCAAAATATACTGGCAGTGGTAAATTCTGTTAGAATTAAGTATATCTCTTTTAATTTAGCCTTTAATTCAATTGGGAATTGAAGAGTAATGTCACAAGTTTATGCATGTCCCAGGTTGAGTTTTCATAGGACCTGCCATGAATAAAGTTTAGAGAAGACCAGTGCAGGATTCAGTGTGCTGATGCAGAACTGCAATTTAGAGCAGTAGCAAGGTCATTAAGGGTTATTCGTCAATCTTCCCTAATGAGCTGCTCAGCCTTTTCAGCATTCATGTGTGTTGTTGCTGACACAGGTCTCCCAGATCATGGTTTGTCACAATTGCTAGTCTCACCTGACTTGAAATGTTTCAACCATCTGTACACATTTCTCAGTTTCATGGCTTCAACCTTGTACAGTTTGCATATTCTTATGAGTCTCTTTACTGCCTGAACTTCCACTTTGCAAAACTTCTTTCCTTACTCATTGCTATATATGGTGCCAGTACCGCCACTTACAATGTTCAGTTCACTAGCATTCAAAGGACTGCTTTAGAAACCCTCAAAAGCTGAGAAGATATGGATGCAGAATCCTGAAAATACTTAACTCTAAACATATGGAGAAGATATTTTTTCCTCATTTTAATGTTAAAAGGCTTATGACGCTCAAGAAATTTTAATAGATCTGTTTGCAGTTTGTGGTAATAATAGAGCTATTACCTAAGAATTTCTGGAAGATCTATTGATTTCTAAATTTCTGTGTCCTTCCCCTGCAGATGATGAAAGCTGAAAAAATATACTCAAATGCGACACTATACATTTGCCATCTTCTTGTGTTCTTCTTTCAACCTTTGCTTTTGAATATAGTCAGAAACATGACTGAGCTAAGTGACCCATGATTAGACTTGGGGCAGTTGTTGTATATTTACCATGTTCCTATAAACCTATTTTATGGAAACTGACCATCACAACCACTCTGAATTAAAATTAATATGAAAAAGAAACACATGCAAAGTTTTTAGTCTACTTTTTTGGATGGAGAAAAGAATCAAGAGGTTCTTAGAAACCAAGCAAAAGAAAATAAGGAAAATAGTCCTTCTGGAACCAGATAAACTGAAATTAAATAGATTAATGAAAAAAGCCACAACAAATAAACAAATAAATAAATAAACCAAAAACAAACAAAAATGCCCCAACTGTTGGTTTGAGAAGAAAAAAAAAATGTATTGAAGAGAAATAATTCTCGATCTTGATTTGTTTCAAATTTGCACTCAGAGAGAAGGTAAGACAGAGAGGAGGGAGAAAACATCTAAAGGATGCTGGAAATGTTCAGGGAGTTGATGTTACATATACATCTCAGCTCATATGTTTCCTTTTTTTTTTTTCTTTACTGTTGGTGGTATATATGAAGACAAACATAATTTTAACTTGATTAGTGAAAATGGAACAGATTTTGTATTTCCCTGGTGAAATGCATTATTGATTAAAAAAAAAAAAAGGAAAAAAAAAAAAGAACTTAAATCCTAACATTCTTCGTCCCACTCCAGCTGTTAAAAGCCTGTGACCAGGGAACCAGAAATGCAGATATTTGTATATGCTTCCACGACTGTATACTAGTTTTATTTGTATGCATTCCTTTAATAATATAATCCAAATGCATTTTACTTTACAAGTTTTTATGCAGATCTTACAACACATTTTTCTACCACATGTTAGAACATTTGTGCAAAAAAAAATTCCCATCTTTATGTTTGAAATTTATGGGAACACAATTAAAATGAGAGGGGTCCAAAGGTATCAAGATAATTACATTTTTCTAATCTTACTAAACAAGATAAATTACCTGCAGGCCCTCTTATAAAAGATGAAATCTTCATAATAAGTGAATTAATCAAGCAGCAGCTTGCTACTGCACATGCATTTATAACAGGAATGATTCAAAGACTTATTTTATGGGGAAATTAATGGAAACAGGCTTTTCATTCTTCTGCACCAATTGAAAACCTCAGCAACCAGCTGCCCACTTGTCAAGAAAACAGAAAGAAGCTGGAAACAAAGATAAATAAAAACACCTTTTTCCTGGCACTTTTGAAGAGAAAAAGCAGCTCTCATTTACAGCAGCCATCTGTTTGTTATTTAATATGGGTGAATTACATGCTGTAATGAGTTTGTTTCTGCATCACTCAGTGCAATGGAACACAAGTTCACTCTCATAATGTGCAGCAGTTTTTAAAAGCTAATCATTTAATTGGACACAATAGTCAATGACAAATGGAGATGTAAAAACTCAGCCAGCTGTAGAGTGAATATGTAATCATTGTGAAATCATATTATTTTACATGCATGAAGACTCTTTAATAGTAGCTGATGTTGGTCAGCACTGCAGACTCTGAAGAATGGAAGAAACATGATGAAAAGCAGCATTTCAAAACCATTCTTAATATAATTGGGCTATATTCAGGCACATGCTGTAGCTGCCATTAGGTTTAGGTACTTTATCATCTCCAAACTGTTTAGTGGCCTCTCCCAATTTTTGTTTACATTTGCTTTCAACATTTATGGTTCAGTAGGCATGATCTACAGTTTGTTGGGAGTCATCTGATTAGTTTCTGTTCAGGCTGCCTCATAGTTCCCACTGACTTGCTGCTTGTTTTATTTACAATGCTACATTAAAATAAACACAGAAAAGTGGAAGGGGTGAATCTCAGGGACAAAAATGGATTCAGGGAATCTAAACTTTATGTGGTTTTTATCTTGTGGTAAGGGATTTATCTGTTTTCAGAACTTCATAAGGAAGCAAATAAATTTGCAAATGTGTTTTTCTTTAGATATTTCACAGGTTCAGCCAATCTGTGAGCTTTAGCCAATTTCAGTAGAATGTAGCCTTTTTCTGTTGTACTAATTTTATGAATTCTTCACTTGTGAAGACTGACTAAGCATCCTTTATTTTGGCTTACAAATAAAGCAAGAAAAGCAAGTTTAATATTGATATCATATGTCTCTGGATAAGGTAGGACAGATCTGTTTTTTGGGTAACTATTAAAAGAAGCCAACTTGAACCAGGATTCAACTTATGTTAAAAGATTCAAAGGCCTAAAGAGATTAGATGGACCACATCAGCTTTCTGACAGCATGTTTGAATGTGTATTTCCATCCTGTTTCTCATTGTTACATAAGGGCCTGTGTACTGGGAGGTAATATAGACAGATATGTCCAATAAGTTTTAAAATATGAAGAGGTAAGAAGTGAGAAACAATACTCATAGATAAAGCTGAAGCAATTAAGTTTATTTCCTCCTTCAAAATTTTAAGGAATTCAAGACAAAGAAAAAACCTCACAAAGAATGAGAAGGGTATCACCTCAACAGGTATGGGAAGGGTACTTAAAGTACCAACAGGGGTTTAAGTACCCAGAAAACAAGGGAGAAAGTCAAGCTACAGAATAGAAGAGTAACAGATTATCTCCTTAGACATAACGAGAAAATGGGGAAAACAGCTTACTCATGCCAAAAACACCTACCCAGGAAATAAAATAAAGAGAAATTCACTGCAAATTGGAAAAGCTTTTCAAGCACACATCACAAACACAATCAGTAGGAAGGAAATGTCACACAGTTCCTAGTGGATGATTAAAAACCAGGTAAGGAGAGTATATTATAAAGTACATTCTAATATAAGAGTCGGAACTAAAGTTCAGAAGAGCCGAACATGTTGAACTTACTAATGATGCACATAAGATGGAAGGCATAACCATTTGCATGGAGCAAGCACCAGTTAGAGTGGCAATGTCCAAAGAAAAGCTGAATCCATCATAAGCTCCCATGTGGCTGGTGTTCTTTTTTTTTAAAGACAATGAGGAGAAGTTTTTCAATTAGTGCAGGCAGGCTGAATGGTCACACCACTTCTCCTCCACCTATTGCAACCTGACACAGTGCTACATGGCTTCTGCTGCCCCTAAGGAAGGCTCCATCCCTTCTTCTTCTCTAATCCTATCATCCCCAGTAGCAACAGTAACAAGAGCCTAAATACAACACTCTTGGTGGTGGGTGGGTAGAGGATAAAAATAAGTTGTATCTGTATAAAAGGAATACGGGGTTGAAACTTAATCGTGGAAGGAGAAAGGAGAAAAGTAACTGCATGAATAGGAGGTGAAGGAAAAGGCTGAATCTTTTGCATAGTACAGCCTGCAAGATGGTGCCAAAGCTCAGATCTGAATCTGTAGCTTTTGTGTTGGACCACAACTTTAGAGAGAAAGTATGAATATCATATTCATAAGACCAAAAATGACCAATTTCAGAAAACCAAAGTGCCTTATGTTTTGTTTTTAATGCTAGATTCCAAATTTTGAGGAAATAGATAATGAAATGTACAGAAATCCCCATGACTGTGTACTAATTTTTTTTCAGCAAGAGAAATAAAGTAACATAGTGTCATCTGGTCTGATGTCCTCACCCAATCTACATGGATGACACCAAGCCAAAGCCTGTGCATTACTTCAGAAGGTTTGCCTGAAGGTTGAAATGCACAGAATGGACATACATGTTCTGTGAACACTACATTTCAGAAAAAAACAACAACCCTGATCACAGTAGAAAAATTCTTAGTAAGAGGGGTATCAACAGTTCTATTAGTATTACCCATTTTAATTCTAAGGAATATTGCCTATTGAAGAAATTATAAGGAATCAGTATTCATCAAATATGGAACTAAACTTTTACTGGCAAGCTATCTGCATAAGATGAATAAGTGTCAATGGTGGCAGATATCACTGAATCATACCTTATATTGACAGAACATAAACGCAACTGAAAGTACATGATTTTTCAAATGCAGCCAGCAGTGCTAAGGTTGTGTAACTCTTAGGTCATAAGAAAACACTTTATATCATCGTAACCTTACCTTGTTTCACTCAGGTAATCATGTAACACTATTAAAACAATGGCATTTGTCAATGGACAACTTATTTCAACAGATTAATATAGACTTTATCAGAACAATTTAATCTTTGAACTTGTTTCTGAGAATTTCATGCTGAAGAAAACATCCTATAAAAAGTTTCCTATGGCAAATTAAAAATTATATCTATTAATTTCCCCATTTCTTTTAAAATCCTCTTAAAATCAAAACACATGCTTTAGACAATTCTGGTTTTGACTTCTTAATCTGTCCATTTCTCCATTTTTCCCTCTCTTTTTTCTGTCACTTCTGTATGGACAAAGAGTCAGTAATAAAGTGTTTTACTCCTACATGCTTCCTAACTACTACTGGGAGCTATCATATTTGATATCAAAGAATGCAAAAAAGAAGGTAATATCCCTTGAAGTGCTATCTTAGAACATCAAGATATATAAAGTCTTTGTAAGTTGGAAAGAGCTGAGCACCAAGAGCTGAGACTCAAGTATTTCAACAGTCTCTATCATAAACCTAATTAGGTTCTCTTGAGGCAATATAAGGCATTAAGATTTCCTCACAAACCCTGATGGAAATCTTGCACATTAACAATACAGATTCCTCTACTATTTGATCATACACACTTTGAAATGAGTTGCTTCAATTCTGAAGAGACAGAGTCCATATATTCATATTTTTAAACAATCTGTTTAGAACAAGGTGCCGTGACTGCCAATCATTTCCTGAAGTTACTTGTAGATAGTACAGCAGACAGGAATGCATGGTCAAAGCTTTTCATAGATGCCTGTGAGCATCTGCCCCCATTGAAACTGACTTGAATCTACCAATATCTAAGTAAAGAGGATTTTACTTTCTGCCTCTGTTACTTGACCTTAGCACAGATACACGGGGAGAACGATAAGACTACAAAGAGGTACAAAGGCTATTCCTTCTGCGCAGCTTCAGATATGGGCCAATGGTGGGTAGCATGGCCTCTGTATGAATGTCAAATCAGACCATTATACTGTTGGGTGCAATTCAATGCAGTTCTAAGAAGTGGTGAGATGTGTGCTCATCTTGGTGCTCATTTCTCACACTCAACAGTGTTTAGGTGGCTTGATTTATACTTATGTCAGAAATATCTTTAAAATTTAGTAACAACATTTTTAAAATGTTTGAGCATACAGCCATATGTTCTTGAGGATCATTAACATTTACATGCAAATCTTTATCTTATGTTTTCTGCAATCTAGAAAGAAGAAAAAAGTGTAGACTGAAAGTCACACCAAATTCAATCTTTTTTGTTTAAAAAAGCAGAAGACGACTGGCTTACAGTCGAATTCTAAACACTTCTTGGCTATAGAAAAAAAAAGATAAAAAAAAGAAAAGGAAAAAGAATAAAAGGAAACGCCATAGACAACAAACTTAGAAGAAAAAACTTTTTTCACTTCCAGAACAAGTAATGGCTACAGAACAAGATCACACTTTTCAGATAATTACAGGCTAATGTTACAGCTAGTCATTCCAGAGATGAGGTTTAAAAATAAATTTATTCACTTGCGATATTTGCAATAATGTTATAATGGCATTTAGTTAGTAGGATTTAGATAATAAAAGAAGGTCTATGTCTCAAAGAGATACTGCTGTGACAATGAACTCCTGCTCATGTTGAGGTTACCACCTACAGGTGAAAGAAAAATCTCACTTCCTTTCAATGGAATATCTGAAAGTCTCACATAATTGATCACCTGTTAGTAATTCTTACTTCTAACTTGAAGGCTATAAAAAGATTCAAGATTTTTTTTTTTTTCTGATAGGATTGTTTACATAAACTTTACATTATGCATCTATTTCACAAAATAATTTTACTACATTTTATGTTAATTAACTGTATTACTCAAGTAATAGTTTTAGTCAAGTTCTTGCAAGATTTTGTTTTAAATATTTTATTATTCTGGGATTGTTGCCTTGAACTTTTTTTATTTCTTGCCTATGGATCAGAACTTTTTGTGTGAAGTTTTTCTTCTGAAAGTAATGTTTTCAACATTATCTTTTGCTTTTTTAAATGTTTCCATGAGGCTCCTCTATAAGCTCTAGACTGGGCTTTGAAAGGTGCGTAGAGGACATTTATAAGAACACTGAAACAGAATAATTGCCTAACTGCTACTCAAAATGCTAGTTTTAATCAGAGTTGAGTGCCCAACCTGCTTAGACATCTTCCTGAATCATGCTAGAACCTGCCATTATATTTAAGTAAGTGCCAACATATTTTTGAACACCTAAGCCCTGTTGGCTGTGATGACGAGTGCTTTAACAGGGAGAGACACAAGAGAAGTTGTCTATTATTTTAGATTTCAAAGAATTTAACATAATAAGTTGACTCACTGCCATCCACTATTTTACTAGATCAAGTAAAACCTTCAGATTACAAAAAGAACTGCACCATAAATCTGTAGGTGGCCAAGAGATTTGAAAACATGAATTTATTTGCAGAGATTAGTACTTTATTCTACACGTTCATGCATTTACCTTTTATGGTGAGTGAGAAAAGGAACATTAGATAATGTTCACATAAATCTAACATCAAAATTAGAATAAGCACCTGAAATTTAAAAGAAGTCTTAACAGAATGTCGCTGGTATGTTCAGCTGCATAGGACCAGTTCAGGCCAAAAAGAAATGACTAGAAGTGAGCTCATATAGCTCATTCCTTGTAAACTGAATAGTTTTGGTTTTACTTTCCTTTCATTACCACATAGAAAGAGTAAAATGAATGGAAAGAGTTGGCCAAACAAAAGAGAAGCACAAGTTAATACACTGAGAAAAGAAAGACAAAACAAAAACCAAAATGTAGTCTGCAAAAGTGGAAACGTCTATTTATTACTAGAATATTGAATCATTTTTGCTCTAGGCAGTTTAACCATGCATCCAAATATTGGAAATGATCCACTACGTTCTTTTTAAAAACTTCTGGAATGTAATTCTTCTGACCAAATGTGGTCATTGGCAAAGCAGACACTGGCATCTCAACCAGTTTCCTTTTATAATCAATGAGTGATTAGTGTTCATCATTACTATTTGCTTTTTAAGAACTGCCCAAATATTCCAATTTAAAACCTGGAGGCTTTTAAACTGGATGCTATAGATATAAATGAGAGAATCCTTCTTCCTGAGTGCCTGAAAGCTACTAAAAAAAGCTCCTAAAATAAGAAAATAAAGAAAGGCAACTCTCCATTTTTTTACTAGCCTAAGACTGGGACTCAAACCAAATACTTTGGCAGCTAAGTTGTACTTCTGAAAATGGGCACTGGCTCATCTCTTCCAAGATCTGTTGAGGTAGGTTTTATCCAACTAAAGGTGGGAGTTTAACCTCTAAACACCTACCTCTCAACCGTTTATGCTATGTCTTCTTTTTGTAGTCAGTGAAGAGGAACATACACTGCTACGAAGTGATTTATCTCAGACCAGTGTAAACATCTAAAATGTGTCAGCTGAATTGACCCAAGAAGTCCCTGTTTCTGTTGTCTGTCTATAAAAGTAGTTTAGACTAGCTTAGAGGCAGATGTGTCTCCTGTAGATGTCAAAAGCTATATTAGAGAAATTCACACCATAGAAATTATATACCCCAGCTTTTAGCATTGCAGCAGTGTTAAAAGCACTCAACAAAAAGTGACAAACAAGTGCAGTTCTTTCCCTAACCAGTGCGGATTTAAGTTCAAATCGGACATCTCCAAAGGCAGTATGTTGACTGTCAGGCTAGAAAGAGAGGTTAGTTGAATTAAATGCAAGGAATATTCTCGACTTTCCTGTCACCAGCTATGTAGCTAAGATGTCAATATTCACTCTACCAAAAGCAAGGAGTTAGAGCAAGCAAGCTTTCTATCTTAGAGAGGAGGGCATTCATGGTAGGATGATCAGAAACCTGGGTCTTGATCTGCAAATCCTATCATAGGTCTAATACTGTTTACATATTTTACCCAGTGACACCTGGAATGCAAAATACATAGTCAGTCCGTTATGGATCTGGGCCTTACAGTCAAAAACAGAACAAGATGTGACAGGCAAATCTCAATACAAGGGTGACAAAGACAAAGATGACAGTGATGGGAATCTAACCTTTTGTAGCCTCCAAGGGTTTATTGCTGTTGTATTTTTTTGGATAAGAGAAAGTGAGATACTGATGAATCACCAACAGGCCACTTGCCTAGAAAGACCATTGCTTCTTAAGACTTGTTTGAGCAAAAACGTCTCAGTAGAGAGTTTTATGTAAGTATTAAAATATGTATCATGTTATATTACAGTTGATGTTACTGCATATTATGAATCTGTAAAAAACAGAGCAAGCCTGTTCTAGATAAGTCAGCAGTAATGTTTTATGGTATTTGAACTGACATTTTGCAGGCACCACAGATTCAATTAGATTAGCTATTTCAGTATCTGTTGAAAATTGTAAACTTTTCCCCAAAATGTGCTCTATATATTGTACATTATATGACATGATGTTACTTTATAAAGTCTGGTAAAATGCCAAACAAAAATAACCCTTTGTTTAGGCACCAGTGTGCGCTGCCTATAAACTTTCATGCCACCTGCATGAATCTGAGAGCAGAATTCATAACGACATGGACACTGCCTAATCTAGGGTGAATCTTTTACTCCCTTCTAGTGGGATCTTCATCCGCAATGACCCAGAATGACAACCAATCATTGAAACAAAAAGCTCATACACAGAGACTGAAACGTTCAGCAAGTCTGTCCTCCTCCCACTTGATGGGTACGTCTCTATTTTCAAAATGTTTCCAACTGAATGTTTGGACACATTATGCTTAAGTCTTACACAGATGCAGAGAAAAGGGAGGCATTGTATTTCCATTTTCTGTGTCTTTATCTGTCTCACCTTAGAATTACATGGACAGATTCTTAGCTAGTGTGAATCTCTGCAGCCCTATGAAGCCCACTGTGAAGCATCTTTCTCACTGTTATCTGCTCAGAGGAATTCTTATGGCTGAGAGTTTTTCACATCCCAATTATTCTTTAGCAGAAGAATTCTCTTTTTTTTTTTCATAAACCAGACTGCTGTGGACATACATCTAGTTGTGTTCTTATCTATCTTGACAAAGCATCTCCTATAAAACCCTTTCAGTGCTGTAGCAGAAAATTGTCAAGGAGTTACCTCACAGTATTTTATTTCAACGTTATTTATACCTCTGATCTTTGCCTCCAAATAGTGTTCACCTAGTACGAATTTGTTTTAGGATCTTTATCTTTTAGCGTGTTGTGAAAACATCCTGAATCACATTGTAATGATTTGTTTTCTATCTTGTAATTATATGTTACAGGTAAAACTATGACTGACCTTAACTGAAACTACAGGAATGAATGAAGAACCATATACCCTCTGTCCTTCAGTGCCAGTATAATGAACCTTAAAACACAGAGAAGAACAAGGAGTGGCAAATGTTTTATTTTCCCCTGGGGTGAGTAATTCTAGGGGGTATTGAAAGGACATGCATAAGGCATATACGGAACCTTAATCCTGCCTTCTGTAATATGCCAAATAGGGCAATTCACAAGGGGGAAGATAAGCCATGTATTATAAAAGGCAGCAGTAAAATGACTTCCCCCTACAGCAAAGGGAAGCAAAAAAAGAATTGTGACTGTCTGTCCCTGGGCTCCTCCTAGCACAGGACTGAGTTTAAAAGCTCAGTCTCACTCTATGTGAGTGGAGTTTTTAATCTGTTTTAGCTGCTTTGCCTTTGGAGTGAATTAATAAATTTTGCTGATGGAAATAGAATGTCCAAGATTACATGGAATGTCTGACTAATGTGATCACTATAAACAGTCATGAAAGTTTGTCTTAACACTTGTTTACAACAACTACAAAATAAATAAGGCAAATAAACAAAGCATAAGAATAAAAATGTTAAAAGACTACAGAAGTTAAAGGAAAGCAAGAATAACAAATGAAAATAAAATTAAAAAAGCAGCAGAATCAATAGATGTGCTGATCTACTCAGTTTTATGATGGAACTTCAGGGGTTTGGGCTGAATTTCGGCTATTTCATATGTCTCTAGTTATAATGGAGAGATGATATAGACTACAGTAACTTACAGGGTTTATCTCATATGTGTGAGTGCCTCATAACTTATTAGTACCAGGAGCCATAATGAGTTATGTCACACTTCTCTTGCATAGCCTCCAAAGCTTGTAACTCACTACAAGCCATGAGCGCTATCATTAATTCAGCACTTTCTCAGTCGTAGAGATTCGTATCCAGATTTTGAGAATTTTTCTTATACTTCACCAGTAATGCATGAAACTAGAAATGAATACAAGAATGTAAGGCTGATGTAAATACTCTGACCTACCGTTCTCTGCGTAGCCAAGAATGTACTTCTCTCTCTCTTCAATTTAATTAAATCAAGGACTAAGAAACTCCAGAAGTTTACAAGATCTATTCTTAAAAGGGTAAGGTTTTCAAGGTGGAAAGTATCCACTGGTTCTCAGTGGCTTTCATAAGACCTGGATGGTGGCCTACAACTAAGAAATTGTCTTAATTCTTTCAGCAGCATGAATTTATGATCCAGAAACTTTGAAATCTAGAATCCTTCGGTCTCCGTGCACCCTAACTCTGGGTGGACTTATCTTTTTTTACTTATTCTGGCTATAATATTTTTTAGGCTACAGTTGAAGATCAGACTGGCATATTATGAAAGTTTTTATATGGAGATAACACTGTACCTTTAAATATAGTGAAATCTGATTTTAGAATACTTATAAGGAAGCTGGGTTGACTCTGTTTTCATTAGCACTCACTGTACACTACTGTATGTATTTAGCTACATCAGCTAATTGCTAAAGAATAACCTCAGTGGAATAATTCATGATTTACAAAGAAGTAAATGAAAAAAGATTCATGACCCGTAATTTCAGCTTTTCTAAGGCCCTATGGAAGTAACTAGAATTTCCTCACCACAATTGTAAGTGGTGAATGTTGGAAAATAAAACCAAAGCTTAGATGGAATTACACAGGTAATTATTGTTTTATTGTTGTTGTGGTGGAGAGTCTATTAGCATGTGATTTTGGATGGGGTAGTCTAGTTACCCTTTGTTGATTTTTTTCCTAGTTCAGTAGTATAATTCAGAAAATGAGAAGTGCCAATTTATATAACTAAAGCAGTAAAAAACCTCTCTAGCACTTAAAAAAATCATTCCTGTGTTATTTGAAATTTCCTGTCCTTCTCATTTTTATTATATCTCTGGTTGTGGTCATTTGTCCTACATTTCAAAGGGCAAGAGCTTGTGATTGGTTTCTGGCACTGTTAAGAAGTACATTTCAAAGGATTTACATGATTTAAAAAATGTATTGACACAGGAATAAAGAAGTTGCATTTCAGCTCTTTCTCTGATGAAGGAATATGTGACCTAGACAGGACAATGTGCATCTCAGAAATAGGGCTCTTACTTTGTAGGGTGCCTTGTTGAGTGTTCAGACAGGCAATCTAAGAAGGTTAAATCTCTTGCTCAAGCAGCTCCACTTAATCAATGATAAATGTTCCCCTAAGAGTTGCGAAATGTGATTGTGCATGTACACAGTGTAGGTGTAACTTACACAGGTACGTCCTGCATTAACTACAGTTTCATCCCAAGAAAGTTTATGTTCAAAGAACAACAACAAGATTGCAAAGTAAATCTTAGTAATTGTAAGTAATCTTCAGGCATAAGTAAAACATAAAAAAATTCATTTGGCTGCTGCAACCTTTAATCTGCCACACAGGGTATATGCATTATGGTATAGTCTTTCATTGCAACCATATCAATAGAAGCTTCTTATAATGAATAAACTCATGAGGTAGATTTCAGATTGCTTGATCAGCCCTAATTCTGGTGTTCCTAGCTTTTAAGTGTTTGACTTTGGAACTTCAAGTTATATCTTGTTAATGTAATTTCTGTGGGATTTTCAGTAGACACATTGGTGTTTTATCACACAATTCTATCACACAATTTCTTATTAGCGACAGTCTTGAACGCTGCTTTCCTAGCACTTCAGCACAAACTCCTTGAACTAAACCAGCTGATGACTAAGGGCAGAGTAGTTGTGTTCTGTGAATTAGAGAGGGACCATGTAACATGCCAAAAGGGTGGGTATTATTCACAGAGAGTCTAAACAGAACCAATATGATCTAATAAATCATGTACCAAGTATGGGCCATTTCTATCCAGCCTGCCATCTTTTCTCCAGGAGAGATGAGGGAACTTCAGAAACAGCTTCCTCAGCTGCATCTTCTTTTACACGGTCAACTCCAAGCCAATAGAAATGGGAATGATAAGGTAATCACTTTTCCCACATATGAGTGACTGCTTTCCCTGATGAACAAGAAAAGTTTTCAGATAAGAGGTATGTTATCTGTGCGACATCTGACCACAGATGTAGGTAGAGAAACAATAAGGAATAAAATTTGGGTTGTTGTGTGTTCTTGGCTCAGAAGAATCCTTCAAGTTGTTCTTGTTTCTACTGAAAAACAGGTGAAGTCCCATCTTTCAGGCCATAACACTAATATGACAGCTTTTTACTGAGAAACCAGGCAAAAAGTTCCAAAAGTTTGGTCTGCTCTAATCAAGATTTGCGTTGCATTATTAGTTTTTGTAACATCTTAGGGAAGTAGGAGATTTCAGAAAAGATTATATAGGGGGAAAAAAAAAATAGTAATACCACTAACTAGAAGAGAATCTAGCATGCAGCTCTCAAGTCAATAGACAGACTAGCTTAATACATAGTACTAACTGACAGGAATTATTAGCATCAATGAGAATATTTCCCAAGAATCTTCTACAAGTTTTGTACAACATAATGTAAAGCAAATGAGATGAGAAAATAAAGTGCATGCTTAACGTTCATAGCTAGATTTGTTAATAAGCCAGCAATGAGGTGCAGCAGGTAAAATAGAAATCCTTAGGAACCTGGAAAATTCAAGTAAATACTTATAGGACCAACCAGATTCACTTTTTTTGATCACAATATGATGTTTCTGACATATTTCAGAGGATTTTTATTTACATGTAAGTAAACTTAACTATGGATATGTACGTGAAAAAAAAATAATATGTCAAAGAAGAGTGAGATAGATACGTGTGAGTGGGTGCACTCTACTGTTAACTGACACTTTCAGAGAAGAATTAGAACTCTTTTGGTTCAGAGTAAGTATTAAACAAATATTTGAATATGCAGAAGCTAGTTTCATCTAATTTATATTTATACACAATATATTTTTCTCTGTTAAAAGAAGAAATAATTAACTTTCTATGCTAAAATCAATGAATGTAAGTCAATCTATTTATCCCATTTTTATTATTGTTAGCTCTCTTATGCAAGACATAAACTGAAGTAATATACATTTTTATAGAGTTAGAAAACTTGGGTCATCTTGCTGGGTGAGCAGATATATATATGTACATATGAAGCTTGCCAAACCTGTGAGCCATGATGAAGGAGCTTAATTAAAGTTCATGGACAAATTAAAAGTGAGAAAAAAATAGAGCAGCAAGAAATACATTAATTAAGAAAACCTGTATCTTAAAAAGAGCAGACCCAAGGGTATCAGTACAGTAATAAGTAACAGCAGGGGTGACCATCAGGCAGAAGATAAAATGGAGTAATATGGGGTAAGAGAGCAAGCTGTCCAGGTGTAAAGTTGTTATAAAGTCCATTACACTGTGGCTCAAGAGTAGCGCTGAAGAGCTCCGAGTTGTCTGGGAAAAGCTATTCTTTACCTGTGTCAAGGAAAGATCCCATGAAAGTATCTCCTGTTTGACATCAGAATGATTTTTGGTTATCTTTGTCACAGCAGTACTATAATTCTATGTTCCTGTATGCCTTTTCTTAGGCTTTTGGATCTGTTTAATAAATAAAAGACAAGGTGTATATTTAACGAAGCAATATGCTTTTCAGGATACTTTTGTATTTTGGTCTTCAGAAAAACTGCTCTGATTTTTATTTTCTGGATTCCCTACAATTTCTTATGAACTTTTCGGAGGTTTTCTCATTTGTTTATGGGTCGTTGAGGTTTTTTTCTGCTCCCCTCCCCCACTCCGCCAGGTTCATGAGTGCATGACCTGAATATATTGGTCTATAAATGTGGGTAGAATCCACAGATAGTCACCATAGTTTCTCTCTAGAGGAGAAATAGGTACTTGTAGAGATTGGCTCATTTAATTTTCCTGTATACATATTTCTGTCTGTAATAGGTAGTTCATGAGAGATGTTTACACTGTGCCTGATGCTTGTTGAGAGGAATCTCACGCTGTTTCATGCTAATGGAAAGCTGATGAAAATTTGCTGTTTCAAGCAATTAATATTAACAATTTTTTTCACAACTATAGCTGTCTTCTGCTTTGTGATGACAGCAGCTGTAGCAAGGCTGTGGTAAAGGCAAAATAGGCAGTGGATCAGAGACCGTTTTGTAACCCCTGTTAATTTCCTGCCCTGACAACAACTGCTTTGTTTGTGCACAGAGATGGCTATGATTTAATACATTGTCTAGAAATTTTCAGAAATCACTTGAAACAGTTATATTTATCAAATCAGGACAAGAATTAAATTTTAATTGTGGTACTTTTAATAAGCTGTTTGATTTTAGACAACTAACCCTCTATCTAGTTAAAATTAATTGTTAGGCTGTTTCATGTAAAAATGATAAGAAGCATGTGTCACTTGTCTCTTTTCCTCACATCCTTCCATGAGAGAGGCAGGATTGGAGAAGATGGCAAATGTCCCTCAGTACCAGCTACAGTCTGTTAGACTTTTTTTTTCCCCCTTCATTTTTCCCTATTTTCTCTGATTCTGCTTTCACTTTTCTCCATTTCTAGGAATAAATACGAAACATTTAGAGAAAGAGAAATTAAAACTATTAAGAAGTGCAACTTTAAAGAAATGAAAATAAATCAGAAAAGTCCATTTTTATTTTTACATATTTTGAATGTAAAGCCCACATTTATTGACACATCTAAGAGGACTTATTTACTGGAGTTTTATTTTCTCATGGACAGCACACAAGACAACCTCTCGTTTTTTGAAGGTCATGTGACATTTATACCAAATAGATACAAATATAGGTGATTTCTTTTTCAAATTGTTTCTAAACCTTTTCCCCTCCTCACTTAAATCCAATATTTATTTTAACCTTGAGCTTCTTAAGACCTGAAGTAGGAAGCTTCAAAGTGTTTTAAAAATCATATCCTTTTAAAATCTTACTCATTTGAATGCAAGTGCCTTACAAGCTCAAACAGTGTTGGTTGTTCTCATTGAAGTTTATAATACCTTAGATATTCAAATCAGCTTTATGCCTTCCATTTGTTATGCAAATTTGCAAACTTTATATATCACATGGTTTATCTACATTAATACAGCTTTCACTAACAGGACTTACAGGAATAGATGTATACTCTAAAGATGCACATTTTTAGTACCTTGAATTATCATAAAAACATAAAAATAGTGTGCATTGCTCTGCTCTAATCAGACTCATTTTTATGTGGTTGTTGAAAGCCCTTTTACATTCCATTCTGTGTCTGGAGGTCTGTGTGTAAAACCGATTCAGAAAAAACCAAAGTGAAGACACCTGCTGGCTTATAACACAAATACTAAAATATCTTACAGCCTGCTGAAAGGAGAATTGGAACAATATGTCATTACTGAAGGCTCACTTGCAAGTTCTAATGTATTATAATGAAAACAGTATGACAAACCTAATGAGACAGTGAAGATTTGGGTAATTGTTCCTACAATGTATGGTAACTTTTCCAGCCGTTATTGGCAAACATAAAACCTAATGAGATTTTATTAATTTAAATGCAGTACATCTGCAAAACATTTCCTTAGTTGCAGTCTCCTCTGATAATCTTCCTTCCCACATGTACTTGATCCTTTTAAGTTAATTGTTCTGCACAGTATACTTTCTAAACAAAACATACAAAACACTTACCATAAATGTGCATTAACTCATTTTGCCAGGCTTACTTTTTGTGGGTACACTTTCATACTGGTTGGATAGACTACAGCTTCTTTCCTCTCTGTGAAAATGTATATAATGAAACTTGTATTTTTACTTGTAATTTGAGTAAGGCAGAATCTTCATATAGAGCCCAATTTTGTCACTGTTCTTCACATTACTCTTCCAGGAGTCCTATTCACATTTTGGAAGAGTAATATTTACTATGACTGAATAAGGTCAATACAGTCATACTTTAGAACTTCAATTATTTTTTCTATACAATCTTATTGATAACTAAAACATATGTCGTGTTTATTATCTGGCTTTTTATTTCCTCAGCTTAATAAAACCAAAAAGTTTTAAGGAAGATTTCATAAATAATCTACCATCTGATGTAAAGTTTAATTGTGTACCTAACATTTCTAACTCTAACAAAGCATGAAAACATCAATAACTAAATTTTGCTATCATAGTTTCTTTGAATAACTAGTGATTAAACTTCACTATGAAACTGTGATATTCATCAGGGTTTTCACTGAAATGTTGATCTTGAATCATTCTGTAAGTTTTGTTTTTAGAATTCTGACATCTCATGGCAACCTCATCAGCAGCTCAGGTTCAATGTGTCTGGAATAGAGGTGGTCTTCTTTCCTTCCAGATCTCCCTTCTGCCCTATTTTAGTCATCAAAATGTTTCAGGTCCAGAAATTGAATGTTGTCTTTGATCTGAACCTCCTTCTAGATACTTATATTTGTCCTATCTATGATCTTTCTGCATATTAGTTCAGAGACAAGACCATTTTTATGCAGCCACATCTGAATTCATTTGTTAAATGTTCAGAAAATCTTTCTTAATGCTTGCTTTAATACTTTTGCTATAAACAGCTGTAAACTTACACCACTGCCTTCCTGGAAATCTCTTCAATTAGAACTACACGAGACATCAGTGAAGCTGTATTATGCTTACTATGCAGAGACAACCACCAAGGATGACAGTGCTCTTTGATGTGTTTTTTTGGTTGGTTGTTTTGGTTGGTTGTTTTGGAGGAGTTTGGGGTTTTTTTGGGTGGGTGTGGTTTGTTGGTTTTTGGGTTTTGTTTGGTTTTTTTTAATATTTCAGTCCTCTTTTATCTAATTTTGGGGTAGCAGTTTCCTTGGGGTAGAAGCTGTCTTCCTGCCTCATGTTTGTGTTACGTGTGTACTTAAGTGATATAGGTGAATTCATCTGTCATAAATAACCGTGACATAGATATATAAATCTAGGCTAGTTATCTTATGCTGTATACTCAATGGAAAGCAATAGGCACCTCATAAGAGAGGCATCTAGGAAAGATCAGATGAATTGCTTTCTGAAAGAACTATTTCTCTCCACTACCTATAAAAGCAGACAATGGTAGCTAGCTTAAACCTTGATGTTACATTTCAGATATATGTATTTCAGATGTGATGAATCCCAAACATAACGTTACAAAAAGCTTCACTCTCTTCCTTCTCTTTGTAGTTCTATACATTTAATCTATTTCTGTAACCTAAGAGATACCTTTCAAATAAATTCATTTCATTTTTTAATATGCAATCTTTCTTTAAAAAATGTTAAATACTGTCTGTTTGTAATTATTTTCATGAAAAACAATTATATACAAAACTGTTGCCCTTGCCATAATGACTAATTTGTTACTCAGTCACTCAGAATTAAATGCACTTCAGATAGTGCTGATTTCTGGTTCATTTTCTCTGTTGTATTTAGTGTTGGATCTTTTTCAAGTTACAATGTCATAAAAGGATGACAAGAAAAGTCTTGACTTTGCAGTCTTGGATGAAAGAGCATTTCTGGATGAAGGTACCCATAACACACTGCCAAATCATGGCACAAAAAGCAATAGAGCTGTCATGAAGTTCAAAAATTATATTGTCTCTGCTAGAATAACTGGGAAGAGATCATATTCACTTTTCCCTCGAGTTTTGCAGGTCATTTTGGATTTATAGCATAGCTTTTTATTACAGTTTGTAAAACTTTTAGGGAATGTAGTCATCTTTATCAATTATTCTTGCACTTGGTCAGAAAGTCCTGCACCACGATATCACAAAACGTGCCAAAATTAATTAAATAATTTATCTTAAATGTGCATCATACTCTTTCATGCCCTTGCCACACATTCTAGGAGACAGGACACAGGCAGGACTCAAAGCCAAAGTGAGCTGCACACTTAGAAAGCACACAGCACCTGGGTCTGTAGGAGGCACTGTTAACAAGAGACGTCTTTCTTGTAGCCTAATTCTTACTGGAACCATATCTGGCCATAGCAAGATTCTGATCTGAACCCTTCACTCATTTGGTGAAACTATGGAAAGTAAACTCTTCTGCTCTGGCTAATTGAGATTTTCTCCTAGCTTATATGAAAATCAAAATTTCTACAAAATGTCCGACTTCCCTAAGCAAGAATAATTCGAACTCTGCAGTTCGAATTGGGAGTGTTTGGGGATATGACGAAGGGTGAAATCAGGAAGTGTCTCTCTGCCTATGCTACTAGTAGTCATAACTGCTAAGGATTATGCAGACTAGTAATTTACTGCTGTCATGAACTTCCTAATAGAGATGAGAGCATCTGAAGGCAGATACAGCATTATATAAACACTCTCAACCAGTTTGCAATGGCGCATCAATGCTACCATCTTTTTTACTGGTAGCAAATTTCTTTCAATTTCTTTCCATTCCTGTGTTTGAATGTTAAGTTAAAATGCTGAATATTTTTACAAGAATTAGATCAATACATTTTTGTTATAATGATTCTCCTTAGTTCTAGCAGGACTGAATATATCTGAAAAGACAGCTTTAGAATTAAAGCTTCAGTAGAAGCTCTTATGCAGAGCTTCCCAGCAAAGTATTCTGGATATCTCAGTTTGTAATCTCGCACCATTTGTATGATTGCATACAGCCAAAAGGAGGTGAGAGGAGTGTCTGCCTTTAGCAAGCCCCTGTGGGCTAATTGTAGAGTAAAGTATATTAAATAACCAGTAGGAAAAAAAAAAAAGGAAGATAGTCTGCCAGCCAGGACAACAGCCAAGGGAGACTTTAATCAGCAACTGGCAGCCTCCTTTTTACCCCAAAGACTGCATAAAATAAGAAAGGTCTTGGAGGCCTGCCAGGGAAAGGGAGCTCTGAGGTTAGTAGAAGCATGACAGTTTTCGTTTTTCTCAAAAAACCACCCATAGATTCACAAAATTTCCCTCCTATATTATGCAGCATTTAAATTATTATTATTATTATTATTATTATTATTTTATTACAGAAAGGAAAGTAGTGGTAAATCACACCTGAAATGTTTGATTCCCAAAACCTGAGAGAAGTGAAAACCAAAGAGATTCCCAAGAAAAGGGATTCTTGCTGGTATCTATGGAAAATATTGTTACTCGTTACTTCCACAGCATTAGGCTGGTTTATGTTGGGAGAGACCTCTGGAGGTCTCAAAGCAAGATCAAATTCATTTTTAGGTCAGGTTGCTCAAGGCCTTTCTCCCCCATATGCCACTCTCATTTCTGCTCTCTTTTTTAAATGAAACTCCCATAGTCACCTTCACCTGAGAGATGAATTTTACTTTCCTGTTCTTCTTCTTGTGCCTTGGCTGTAGTCTTTATTATATAATATTTAGTATTTTGAGAATAGTGAATGTACTTATGCTTTTGCATGACTGAGGCATCTGGTTAACAACACTGGACCTAGCCTTCATGCAGCTCCTCTTCACTGCACTCTTCATGACTGTAAGTATGGGCTCCAGTCTGTTTTGGATCTCAGCAGTTTTCCAACCAGGGAAATCCCAACAGACTAGGAGCAGGTGCTCTATAATGTCCCATACCTATATATAGGCTAGATGTGAACATGTCAGCCTTATTTTTCCTCTTCACCAGCCACGCAGAGCCAGCTGCCCAGCAAGTGACAAATGTTCTCTGCTATCCTTATGCAAGTCAGGCTAAACACGGCCATTGTCTCACTTCACCTATTTGCATCTAAAAGTAGTAAAAGTAGTCCCAGTGGCAATCAATTAGCAGAGAGACTGCAGGTGAGATGATCTAAAGTGCATGATAAATGCAATTTGTCACTAAGCTCTTTAATTTATCACATTGATACCACCATCACTTACATAATGTGTATGTGATAATATATCTCTTAGTGTAACCTTATTTTAAACACTAGGGACACAGTGATTGTACTGTACTCTGATTTTTGACTGTATTTGTAGTAGAGAAATCAGATGTATTTTAATACCTCACTTCTGGTTCCTTTTTTCCTTCCTTCCAAGATTTTAGTAAGCATTTTGCCCAAGACACTGAGTCATTTGGTTCTTACTAAAATCCTCATCCATGTTCACGACATGTTATAAACTACTGAATAGAGGACTGTATATTTTCTCCAATCCAGACAAAATTTTGAGTGTTGTGCCTTTCTATATGTATCCCTATTCTGTCTCAATCTGATTAAAGTATGCATATATATTTTACAGTGTGTTGTAATATCACCCAAGCCTGATTTACCTTTCATGCAAAACCCCCATTGGCAAAACCTGTAAAACACCACCTTACCTCTATATACCATATATTCTTTTTTAACATGTGAAATTTTGTAGCTCTTATTACTTAAAAATCTGACCTTTATTAGAAAGTAATATAGTTTTGTACTTAACAGGAATGACCTACCAAATCAAGAGCAGATGATCACATGCTACAACCAAGACTTCAAAAGGGAAACTAAATTTTCTGTCCATTTACTATGAGACATGTCATACCTAATTCATATGCTATTTTTATAGCAGTAGAATAATGTGCAATAAATTCATAGATTAAACACCACTCTATTCCAGAATAATCAATCAAAAATGACAGCTGATTGATTTCTTTTTTTAAATGAGAATTTACTTATTGTTTAATTGATTTTAATGTTCTTCAAAAGGTGATTTGAAAGTCGTATGTTTAAAGTAAGCTTATTTGCAAAGCTAGTGTATTTTTTAACATAAATACAGAACACGACTGATTTTGACTGCTAGTGTCTCTTCCCTTCTTCCTGGAATAATGCAAGGAAATCAACAATTTCAAATTCACAGCCAGCAAGTATACCAATACAATTAGAGAACTTGTCAAGAAGTTTCCGTTTTAAAAGTTTGCAAATATTTTCCTGTTGACTACAACTTCTTAACTTCAGTTGACATATTTCTTTTGAATGAAGTAGTGAATGCCTGCTATACCATGAAGAAAAAATAGGTGAAAATCTCCCTTGGGTCCTATGATTGTAGAACTCAGGTACTATAACTAGCGAGAAACAGATGGTTCTGCAGCACAGAAGCATTTTAAAATAAACATTAATACAAGTTGGGATAAAATTCTTATTAGGAATGCAGTTTTAATCATGTTAACTGTTGTTGACATTGGTACTTAAAACTGTTTCATAGATCCTAACGGAAAGAAAAAATCTAATTAATATGAGATATGATGAATGTATGCCATTAACTGTATTATTTACAGTAAATAGTCATCTCCTGAAAAAATGAGTATTATTTTGGTTTCATGAAACATAGTCTATAAATATTTTTAATTGCTTTCATGATATTTTCAGTCTGCTTGTTACCAATGTCTAGTCATTTACTTGTTCTAAAATATGTTTGCTGATTTATATGTCATACTAACCTCAAGTATCTTCTGTAAGGAAAGATTCTTTGGCTAAGTAATCGTAAGTGTTTAATTGACCATTAAAAAAGGCAGCCATTTCTTTATAGTCAACTTGACTAGACACAGAAAACTAGAATTTGTTTTTATTATTCTATTCTAATAACTATACTACAGTACTGGAGTGTAGTACTATAAGGGATGTCATTGGAGCACCACCTAGAAGGTCAGCTTTGAAATGATCTTTCAGTCTGCTGTTTTTGCTGTTTCCTCTGGGTGAGCAGCTTTGTCATGAATTCACAAACAGCACAAGAAATGTATTAATCAGCCTCTTTTCATAGGCTATGAAACAGATTACATTTTGGAGAATGCATTTCTCCTTAGATCTTCGTTTCTTCATTCCATGAAGAGTACAGAAATATCATCTAACCTGTTCGTATCCTTGATATGAAGTTTGAATTCCCAAGTACTATTTTCAAACCTGTATTTCAGTTTAGACATATTGAATAGAACAATGGCAAATAAAAAAAAAAAATCCAGACTCACCTGTTTAATAAATAAATAAATTTATTTAATAAATACATGTAAACTCATCAGTTTGAAGTTGAGAGCTGGACAATAAGAAGTGAGTGAATTCCATCTTCCCAATAGAAGATATCAGTGTATTTGTGTATTTCATTTACCTCCATTTAACTCCTGCTACACCTTTCCATGTGCCATTCAATTCACGGTTTGTTTTATTCTATGTTGAGTCACATATTGTTGAATTCGGTGAACTCCTGTGAAGTTAACAAGGATAGTATTGATTTCTGTCAGCAATTCCTTTCAGTATGCAGAGCTTAAGAGCAATCCTTCTAAGATACTTCTATCCTGAGTGGAAGATTGCTTGAGTTTGCATGATCCTTCAGTGTGCCTGACTTAGGTTGGGAAAGTTTAGTCACCTGGGCTGTCAGCTCACCCATGAGTCTGGAATTGCAAGGTAGTCAATAGGGAGGTTAACTTTGAGCTGTGGGTTTTGAAACAACAGACAACCTGGAAGCCAATGTGCCAAACTCAAAAAGATAATTAGATATTTCAGTTTTAGAGAATCATCGTCTGGCAGACTCATTTTGCCAGGAAATTCCTTCATTTCTGCTGACACGTGAGTCCTATTCATCTGAGTAAATGCTGATGTCTACAATATAGATGTCCAAATCTCAGCTAATCATGTTAGATACCTTTATATTTAAAAGATACCTTTAGGGCATGGTTCATCTCATCCTAGAGTAGACATATACTTTCAATCAGATAAATTAGGCTCTTGAAGTACTTATTGCTCTCCATTGACTAGAAAATGACCCTGTAATGACTAGCTGGAATGTAAAAGTCTGTGTTGTAGGTGTCTACATTTAGATGAGATTAATTTCTTCCCAAGGATGGCTTTCAGCTGCCTCATCATAGTGCCATGTGAGATGTCTTGTGTTTGCTGAGACATCACATGGTGCTGTCAGATATGAAACAGGATGACCTGAAAAATGGCATTAGGTAACTTGTGTTTAAACTACTGAATCCCTCCCCAAACTCTTGAAACATCTACTTAAATCTCTAGATGGATTTATTGTCTATAAGAAGTAAAAGGAAATTGAATTTTACACAACCATTCACAAATTGGATCAATTATGAATGCCAGGAAAATTCAAGCATACAAACTATCTTTGTTATCTGGCCAATGGCATAACTTTTTACAAACCAGAAGTTAAGGACTTTCTGATGCTACCTTTTAGTATACAAGAAAAGATATTTTGTACGTATCAACTAAAGTCAGTTTAAGGTTTCAACATAAACTACCATTTATAACAAGACTACTTACAAGTTTTTCTCAGATTTCACACTGTAAAATCTTTTCAGTTCACCTTTTCCCCTGTAACTTAAGACTTAGGCAACTGATTTCCACCTTACATCCCAGAAAACATTTCAGGCAATTTACTTTACAGGACCCCTTAGGCCTCTCACTGTGATACAGATTAAGCTAGATATCTCCTTGACAAGCCAACAGTGGAGGTAGTGGCAGTACCATTCTTTACAGAAAAACATTGTTAAGGGGAGTTTAAATCTGGGTTTCAAGCCCTTCTCACTTTGTAGAAGATTAACGCCGCAAAGCCCACACCCAAGCTGAATGAATCGCCTGTGTAAACAGACGTTCATCATGGGGCTGAATAGAGGGAACTCAAAACGTTTTCTTACTTTAGTATAATGATAAGGGCACCCAGATATGACTGGGAGACTCCGTATTACAGGGGTAGTTTTTGTTTCTGTCCTGAAACAGTCACTATGAATTTCATTATATTCCAGCAAAATAGAAAACCTTTGTCTTTTACCTAGGGTGAAGTAAATATCAATGCAAAAATTCTAGCCAGCAAGGAGAAAGAAGCTGTTTTAATTAAATACAGACAGAACAATAAAAGGGTGAGAGAAATCAAAAGATTTTATGGGGGTGTCAGGAAGAATTTTCAACAAGAGGTACGAAAAAGAATAGTTCAGGAGAGGCAGCTGGACTATGCTACTTTGAGTATAAGTTCTTTGGGACAGAGACCTTATATGCTGTGGGGATCTAGCAGAGGCTTAGTCCCACATGATGATATTTGCAGCAACAAATTAAGAACTGTTCTGGAGACCTGGGGTAGATGGGTGTAGGAAGGGAAGAAGAAGTACACGGACAAACATAGGTTCAAAAGGTGAGAACTAGAAGTCATTTAGTAGGAAAACAGAGATCAAAATTAGGAATTAAATGGCAAAAACTTTTCTGAAGAGTATAACACTAAATTTGAACAAAAGCTACTCCACGAAGTATGTCCTGGTTTCGGCTGGGACAGAGTTAACTCTCTTAGTAGCTGGTACAGTGCTCTGTTTTGGATTTAGTGTGAGAATGATGCTGATAACACCCTGATGTTTTAGTTGTTGCTACGTAGCGCTTATCTTAAGCCAAGGACTTTTCAGTTTCCATGCTCTGCCAGCAAGCAGGTGTGCAAGAAGCTGGGAGGGAGCATAGCCGGGGCAGCTGACCTGAACTAGCCAAAGGGGTATTCCATACCATGGAACGTCATGCCCAGTATATGAACAGGGGGGAGTTGGCCAGGAGGTGCGGATCGAGGCTCGGGAACTAACTGGGCATCGGTCAGCGGGTGGTGAGCAATTGCATTGTGCACCTTTTTTTTTTTTTCCTTCCCCCCCCTTCCTTTTTTTGTTATATTCCTTTTCATTACTATTATTATTATTATATTTCATTATTACTGTTGTTAGTATTATATTTTACTTTAGTTATTAAACTGTTCTTATCTCAACCCACGAGTTTTACTTTTTTTTTTCTTTCCTCCTCCTCACCCCACTGGGAGGGGGAAGCGGCTGCATGGTGCTTAGTTGCTGACTGGGGTTAAACCACGACAAAGTAACAAAGCAGAGACTTGAGGGGGAAAAAAAAGCCAGGTAAGAAGAAACTTCAGGAGTATAGAGCAGATAAGAAGCTGTTGTAGAATAGGAAAGACTGGGGCTGCCTAGGAAACAGAACTAAGAAAAGAGCAAGGGTACTGCAGAGAGGAGAGCCAACTATCCAAAAGTTTCTGCTTTTCTGGAGAAGCAAATAAAATCAGTACGGCTCCATGTGCTAGAATTTCAAACTCAAAGTGAGTTTGTTTTTTAACTAAGAAAATAATACACACAGGCCCATCTGTGTTAAAGGAACATTATTACATTTGCAAAGTTGAGCAGTAAAATTTAAGGAAATGCCATAACTAACATGCTGTCTAATTTACCACAGCTGCCTTCCTACAGACATAATGAGCAATGTTTCTAACTACATGATGCAGTTTAAATGCTGTTATAGCTATTACGATTGAAATCTTTTATTAGATTTAATGGCATAGGCTGAAAAACAGACAAGACCTTGGACATGCATGTACAAAGTTTGTACTTCTGCTTACATGATCACATCCTAATTTTTTCATGGTAGATTACCTGTAGAAACAGAAAGATGATCTCACAGTCTAAGCAAATAAATACTACTCTGGAGAAATGGATCCTTTCATTCTCTCAATTTCACATCTTCTGAGTGAGAAAGGTAAATTATTTATATCAATATCTTAATAGTTTACCACTAATTATGTAATCCCTCTTTCGAGAGTGCTGGACTTCTGAGTTGGGGTTTGTCTTATTTATAGAAGTGTAGATGGCCCAGAATTTTGACTGAGGCCATAGGAAATGCACATTAAATATGCAATGCCTTACATGATGTTCAAAACCTGGCATTTAAGGTGAAAATTTCAGAAAAAGTAAATATTTTAACCTTTTTCTCTTTTGTTTCAGTTTTCATTCACATGGTGTGAAAGCAAACATATTAATATTTTGGAAGTGCCATCATTGCAACCTCGCAGAAAAGCTTAGATGAAAATTTATAATACTGTCTTCAGAGCAAAATATGCAGTAGGAAATTTCTAGGGCCTAGGACCACACTTTGAATGATATAGAGAAAGAAAATACTGAGCAGGTGCTAATAAATGAATGCCATCTGTTACCTGCATTAAATGAGGAAAGGCTCAATTGAAAAGTAGTAGATGATTGCATAATTAAGGTCTGTTGCAGGTTATGTATATGACAGAAAAATAAAAGATTTAAGGTATGGTAGACACTTACTGCTGGCATTCCTTGATTTTTGGGTGTTCATAATATCAATATTGTGCTAATAACAAAGTCTTCGTGTGTAATGACAGAGACATAGATATAGATGTCTGTCTTTGATTTGAAGTAATGACATGAATGAAAATCATGATCTTGAATATTCTACAGATTCATTTGGTGATATTAGAAACTACTGCTATTGCATTTCTTTGAAACAGGAAAAATGTATTGCTGGGAAAAGCCGTATTCTTGGAATGATTTTATATATGTGTGTGTATTTACATGTTGTATATGTATCATATGTACATATATAATCATTTTATATTATTCCATATAATTATATATATTATCACAATTAATAATATATTAATTATATATTATTATTTATTATATTAATATAATTATATATTATATTATATTAAATATATTAATATATTTAATAATATATCAAGCTTTATAACAATGTTATATTTTTAAACTTTCAGTCATATAGTGACACTTTTGTTTATGGTTGCCATATTCCCTTTGGAACCAAAAAAATATCAGTGAAACTATCTGGCTCTTCCAAAATTCAATGTCTATTTTTACTCAGCTCCATTGTTGACATCTAGATATTAAAATTCAGATGTTTACAAAATAGAATCAAACCCACTTCAGTACAATAATCAACTGGGAAAGCAATTACGTACTTCCTATCTGGAATTACCTTGAAAATATTTAGAAGTAGAATATGCATATCAGTATATATTTTCTTTTGTCAGCATATTCTTATAGTATGATAATATAATAAAGTGTATTTCATAATATCATAATATAGTATTATATGTTACATATCTATATATGTTTATTTAGAATGACAAAACATTAAGTGACCTTCTAACTGGAAAGTAGTCACACATTTATTGGGTCACTTATAATCCTTTCTTGTGAATCTTCCATTTCTAGCTCTGCAGGAGATCAGGTTACATGACTTTAAAACTACGACAACACTCTATATTTTAAAATGAATTCATTTTCTGTTAGTTGTAGCAGAGATTCCACCTCTTCATTTCATCAATTTTCAATTTAATGTATTAATTTATGATAGATATTTGACTAGACTGGGAACTTTAAGAAGATTTGTGTCTAAGGTGTCACACTGGTTTGGGCCTCTTAAAGTAAAAAATACTTGTTTTTTTCTGTTTGTTTTGTTGGGTTTTTTTTACATTTATTAAAAACTAGATCAGAAAATCAGGTTGTATTTCACTAAGTTACCATCGGTTGTGTACACAGTCTTTGCCACAGTACCAGTTATGTTTGCCACTTTTCAAAATGACCTCTGTTTCCTGCATTTTACAAGAGAATTAAAGATACTAGGAAAGAAACTATCTTCAGCCATTATTCGCAATGATTTGGGGATGTGGTAATAAGACTGCCTCTGAGGCTTTTTTCCTTCATCATTTGCAGCACTGCTGAAGTCCAATCGTGAAAGTGATTACAACTAGGTAGAGAAAATACGAGATAATTTAAAGACATCAGTCAGACTCAGTAGAGAAAGGAATACGTAAGTTGGAGTGGGAAAGCTGTAAGGGTATAAACCACTGACAAACTGTTGTAATCCTATAATATCAAGAACAAATACTCTTTTCTCCTGACAAGAGAGATCATGATTTTCAATAATTTCTAATGACTAAAAGGGAAAGTTTTATATAAAAATGTTCATGCAAAGTTTTCATCTGTTTTTCTAAAGAGTTTTCACCCAACAAAACTGATACAGAATTTGGCATATTTTCTGAAGTCAGTCATAGCTGTGAGGAATGTAGAAACATGTAACATATCTTCCTTTTACATGTTTGCTAAACAGCCTTTTTTTCTTACTGTCCCCACACACTACCAGCTACCAAGGTGCATTCTTGTCTTGTCTCCTTTCAGTGACTTGCCCATAAAACCTTTTAGAAAACCTGTGTTACAAAGAAATTATATTTTTAAAATTTACGTGGTTAGTCAAATGTCAGATTGAACATTTGCTATAATGGAAAAATGTGGGGTGAATTTTAATTGTTTCAGTAAGTTCCCACAGATCACATCTGTAGCTAACACCAACTAATAAGAATTTCTAAACATTCAAATGTGTCTTGCTTTATAACAGGAAAAGCAACTCTAGAAAAACATGAAAATCAAGTTTCTATGTAGAATATTGTTACAGCTCACATAAATCAAATGTGAAGAGAAGGGGAATGGTGTGATTATCTGCCCCCTTCATACATCCTGACTGCAGTAATAAGCTTCTGGAACAGTTCAGCTCTGCCAGCCCAAAACCCTACAAAATCCCTTGCACAACAAGGATGGAGAAATGGAGCAGCTATTAGATGCACTATTTAGTTTGTGCTCTTAAGCACATGATTTTTGCTATAGGCCCAGCTTAGGACAAAGCACTGAATGGAAGTACTTGAAACTGTACCACTTTTCCACCTTCCACTTCATGGTTATACTGGTTTATTTATTTGTGTGTGATGGGCAGGAACTGGACCATGATATGCCCATCTGGAAAAATGCAGAAGCTATTTCTCCTTTGCACCATAGAATGAAACATACAACAGAAGAAGAAGGAAAAAAAAAAAGAACAAAAAAGTTTCCTGGAAACTGTTTTTTCAAAGCTTTCTGTTTAGCAGATCTGAAAAGGTAAGTATAATTTCAATTTAGGATAGATTAATTTGACATCTTTTAAATAAACAGTTAAATCTGTTACCTATTTTGTAGAGTACTGGAGTTAAATGTTCCTTTCACTACCTAAGAGCAGGCACACGTTTGTGTATGTTTACTAGTTAATTATTTATGCTTCATGAACAATGAATATTATCCCTTGAAATATTCTTTTCTGTTCTTCAGATACAATAAGGAATAAAGGAAACCAGGAGGGAAAGTCAGGAAGTATCATTCCTTGCATCTCTGTACTTACTCTTAGTCCTTACACTGTTGATAATGGCCAAAGCTTGGAAAAGGACATTGGGGTACATGGACATTTATTTTGATCCTCTATATGCATTATATTCTTATGAGACAATGATGAAATCTGAGCTTTCAACAATACTGTCATGTGTTTTACAATATTGAGGTGCATCATAGATTTCACCTCAATATTTTTATGGAAAGTAGTTTTCATGGAAAACACACCAAATAAATATTTTAGAATCCCATTCAGTACAAAAGATCATGAAACATAATAAAACTAGTAGTTTTGGTGCAAATCACTTGATTTCTATCAGAGGTAAGCCAGACAACTGAGCTTTTGTCTCATCTTGAATGTACAGAATTTCTTCACAAAAGACATAATTCCAAATATTTACTATCAAATTTTTATGGAACTACCATATATGCAGGAACATTTTGGAGAGTACATGAAAGATCAAATCCTCAGCTGGTATACACTCATGTTATTTCTTTGTAATGGCTCTTAATTTATAGCAAAATGTATGGTTTTGCAAATATACGGGTTGGCTGGTATAGCTTTGTTGTGTCAGTGTGTTTATGTTAGTCCTGTGTTCTTGAAAATTAATTCCCACTCCCAACAAAATTTTCTGCTTCATTCTGTTTTAAATGGTGAATAAAATGTTTTGTGTCATTAGATGAAGAAAGTAAACACTCAGAATTCATGCTGTAGGCTTTTCAACACAGTATAAAAAGCCAGTACTGGTTAACTGTTCACATTAATAGATTTGTCACTAATAGCTTCTGTAAATTTATAGTAGGTGTACTTAAAATATATAAGATAGGTTATGTGACACTTGTGATGTTTCGTATTGAACATGAAATGAAGTGAGGCAACAAGCCTAGGCCACGAATGTTAGAGGAAAATATTTTCTGGCAATCTGTTTCTTTGAGCTATGAGATTAAGATTACAATTTTCGTGAAATATTGAAGGCTCTTTGAGTCATTTTTGGACAATGGAGAGTTAAAAATGAGCATGTTTTTTGCATTTTTTTTTAAATTCTGTATACATCTCAGGGTGACAGATATGCTTATATTCTGCAGAAATGTGCTTCTGAGTGACACGAGCCTTGAAATGTTGTTTATGTGTTTAGCTCTGAATATCAAGGACATGATTTAGTAGGAAGCCATCATGTTAACACCATTAATAGCATTTTCACCAACATTTATAATCCTATACTGAATAAGACCATTTACTTCTAAAACAGACTGTACAGTGTTTCCACATCTGAGTCACTACTTTTTCATATGCTATCAAAAGTTAAAAGTTTCCTATTAAAACAGTCATCCCCAAGTAAAGAAATACATTAATTGATGAGAGTTCTGCATCGTAAACATGAAGGCATATACTTTTTTGTTGTTGTTGTTGTCATTGCCAGAAATTCTGCTTGCATTTTCTATTATTAAAATGAATGTCAACACAGAGGAAAGTATGTTCCTGCTGTCACAGGGTGTATGCTTAGACTACATCTGAACATTGTTTTTCAGGGAGAAGTGTTCGATGATTTGATCACCTGTCAGACGTGTCTCTGTGAAATGTCTTGCAGAGCCTTCAGTTCTCTTTCTCTTACCATCTGTGAAGCAAAGAACAAAGCCCCCTTCCCTATAAGCTATGCTGGCATAGAAAAAAATCACAGGCATCCGTTTGGGGCTTTTGTTGTCCAGGTGGAATTCTTGTTTCTTCCACAGAAACATACAAAATCAGTATCACAACTGTTTTTTACTGTTTGTTTGCAAGCCAATATCTAATCACATATTTCTATAATCTGCCATACATCTCCTCTCTGTTTTTTTTTTCTTTCTTCTGAGTTTCCAGAATTCTTTTCACAGGTATATCACTACAATAACATATAATGTATGTTCCTGTTATGTAATGTTTTACGTTAAAACACTAAAGTTGGAAGATCCTAATAGTTCTTAAAATAATGATTACCAGTTGAGTTTATTGAATTGTTCTTTCAGCAGAATAGGCTTTTGCATTTTAAAACTAACAATGATGACATTGATTCATGCTCAGTGAAGACATAATAGCTACTGTTACTCATCCTGATGCTCCATGCACCTCTATCGTATCACAGCTTGTCCAGCTTCCTGGCCAGAAGAAAGTAATTCAACTGTATCTTCTTACAGCTTACAAAGATCTCTCACATTCTCTATCGCAAGGGAAAAGAAGCATATAACCATGTTTTGCCAACCCAGTGAAAATTCTATGAAGTTGTAAAATTCTACACTTGCTCTGATAGGACTAAGGGATATCTTGTTACTTTGCTAATATTAATTAATGATAATGACAGTTTTCAATAATAATTGTGCTTAATATCATGTTCATCTGTATGTCCAAGTATCTATGGTAATCTGAAAGCGATGGGTAACAAAGCTGTGCAATCAATGTTTATTCAATTTTTTGCTCTTTTAGACAAATACCTAGCAAATGCACTATCCCCCAACTACAGACTCACTCTGGCTGACTCTGTTAATATCTAAATATCTATTTCAAAATAGAACATTATTTCCTTTGGAACACCATTAATTTACTCACTCTACTTTCAGGAAGGTAATCCAAATTCCAGTTTTTACTCCATATCAGACACAAAAGGGATATAGATCCTGCCCAGGAAATTATCCAAGTCAGTGGGTAAAGGATAACAAGCTCTTTTTGCTGAAATTCTTTCATACAATGCCTGACTTAATAACCATATTCTGAAGACTTTAGTGGCTGCTCCATAGGCAAGACCACTTGATTGTTAAGGGCTTTCACAAGAGACAGTGGCTCTTTTCAGGATCTTGACCAATCTGTACAAGGTAGGTTGATGCTGTCAAATATCAGAAGGTAAACATAACTGGAAGAAGAGATGGAGGCTTTGAAGTGTTTGTTTTGTTTTATTTTTTTGGTAAAGGAAATGCAACTGTCTGGGAGATTCCAGTGGCTCCAAGATTAGGCAGCAGGTGAAAGAGAGTGTTCATAGAGCAGTAGTTAGGTGCCTTATTGCCTTTGTAGCATTAGCCATAGACATGTAAATGTTTAAGTTACACCAGCTAAATTTTAAAATTAGGACTGCTCCGAATTATGTCTTTTAAGAGATCTTTCTGTGGAATTCTCTCAGCTTTTAACAAGGGACATTACACCAAAGACCAAGCCACACGTCTGCACTTTCTGAATACAGAAACCTTCAGGATTTTCAAATTTAAAATCAACATTCAACTAGGATTCTCTTTATTTAAATAGACTTATTAGAAATTTAAAGCAGATGAAGATGGTTTCAATGAAATGAATAAATAATTAAGGCAAATCTGTATACTTGTCAGAAACTCCATATTAAGAATTAAGAGAAGGTAGACAGCCTTCTGACAGATCTGTCCCTTTTTTATAGCTAAAGGTAAAGTTATTTTTTTTATGCTTGATATTCTTTTCAAGTTTATCTGATCAAACCACAAACTGAAAAATGTTGCCAGGTAACTTACACTGGTAATAATCATAACCTTTAATCACGGATAAAAAGAATGATACAATGCTGTTTATTTAAAAAAAATGTGGGCTTGGTATAAGAGGCAAGTTATCATGCTTCAAGCAATTTTAAACATTGATTTGACTGTGAAATACAATAACAGATTGCACTTTGCAAACTGGTCACTAGCAGTGCATTGTCAGCAGGCCTAGACAATAATCCCTGAGTGTTGTAGGACTGCTGCCGTTAATAACTGAGCTTGTTAGTTAAAAGCTGGCAAAGGATTACTGCTCTAAACCATATTAATTTTTTTTAACCATTCAAGGCCTTATTCATTAAGTGCTTTTGCAACAGAAACAGCTACATCAGGATATGATTCTGTTCTGATAAATGGCTAGGGCCTTGACCTTGCAAATGCTTGCAGTGAGCTCTTTGAAAAGTACCTAAGGGAATCAGGTAATCAGCTTCCATGTATGAAGTCCATATTCTCTGTAAGGAGTCAACGCACTACTCAGCCATCCTCAAGCAGTGATGAAATTGCATGGATTGAGATTCTATGGGTTAGAGATCTTGGCAAGAGGCATGCTTCAAGGGCTGTGCTTTTTAGGTACTGATATATCTCATTCTACATTAGGCAGTGCACTTTCATCCATAGCAGAAGTATTCCTTTCGGATCTGCCCTTGATAGAATAAGACCATGAAGAGTCACAAAGATGGTAAAAGGGCTGGAGAACCTACCCTATGAGGAAAGATTGAAGAAGTTAAGTCTTTTCTCCCCAGAGAAAAGAAGGCACAGGGGGGCCTCATCACAGTATTCCAGTACTTAAAGAGTAGCTACGAAGAAGATGGAGGCTCTCTCTTCACAAGGAGTCACATGGAGACGACAAGGGGCAATACGTGCAAGTTGCATTGGGAGAGGTTTCATCTCAATACAAGAAAGAAATTTTTTACAGTGAGAACAATCAATCACTGGAGCAACCTCCCTAGGGACATGGTAGAGTCACCATCCCTAGAGGTTTTCAAGATGCAATTAAATAGGTTGCTAAGTAATCTCTCCTATGAAAGATTGGATCACACGATCTTTCGAAGTCCCTTCCAGCCTGAGCTGTTCTATGATTCTGTGATTCTAAGGCCCTACGCTAATTTTTTTCATAGAAGTTCTGTTTCCTTCAAAGCTTCTTCTGCCACAACAGTTTTGTTGGTTTTTTTTTCCTGAAGAACAACATTATAAAGAAGGATGTTGTCTCTTACGTTCTCTCCCTAGTTTTGTCCTGCTCCACAGGATCAAAGATGTCCATTTTTTCTTAACAAATTTTCAACGGTCACAAAGGCCAAGATGACTGGAAGTTCCCCAGTCATTCTGTGACATGCTTTAGCTGTAGATTTTGACCTTTGTATTGCTTATACTGTGTGCTATGAAGCATTTTGTGGCATGAGTTTTTCAAGGCGAGAAGAAAATATTTTTATGGCTTTTCTGTATTTAATGTCTTTTAACAGACTGAATAGCATGTAGAGAACTAGAAACAGTATTTTAGGCAATCCCACACAGTGCTTAATGATGAGCTGTTGGAATTCTGTATGATCTTCTAGCAAGAGTAGAAGGGAATTTTACTCTAGATACCTTACTCAGCCAAGACAGATGACCAGATAGCGACAGGAAATTGCTTGGCTTGACCATTTCTATACCACATATCACCAAGATGAAAAAGAAAAGAAATGCAATTGATAATTGAGGCCTAATAGCTGGGATAACTAAACAGAAGACATTCTGAATTTTTTTCTGCGTTAAGTGTGAACTTCAGTCTTTGACCTTCAGGGCTTCTGTGATCCAGAAGATACGTTATCATGTGTTTGTCTCTACATTCCCTATGCCTAAGTCTATATGTAAATTAATAGGAAATAATCTTTTCTTTAAAAAAAACCAAACCCCCTAAAACCCCACCAAAACTTTAAAAATGTGTACACACATATTCACATAAGCATGCACAGCTATAATTTAGTAATAATGTAAAATGACACCATATTTAGCTTTTTAGTCAATTATTTCCCAGAAAGCAATTCTAGTTGCTACTCAGGTGCAGCGGAAGTCATGCTCAGAGAAAATTTCTCTTACTTTGTATCTTTCCATGTTGGTATTACATGCTGTTTATCAGTAAGCATGTCAGAAGTGAAAGTACATCAGCATCTGCAGCATGTCATCCTCAGAAGGATGTTGATCCTACTTGCCAGGGCACCAAAATATCAGCTTCTCTATCACTATGTCTTTTTTCTTCCCCCTCTTCTGTTTTCTGCTCCAGGAATACAATATTAGGAAATGAAACACTGATGTTATGTTATGTTATGTTATGTTATGTTATGTTATGTTATGTTATGTTATGAATCAGCTGAAGTAACAGTAAACTTGCAAGACTGGCAGCATTTTTAAAGTCTTGTCTTCCAGCTTTATGGGTGTTTTCTGACAAAGTAATCATAAGAATTTATAACTGGCCTGTGTATGACCATCTAAATGCTACAAGAACTGAAAGAGATATTCCATAAATACTCCACATCATTTAACATCTTGAACCTGTGTGGCAGGTGACCCGGCCCCAAAAAGACTGAAACTTCTTGACCGCTGAAAGGAAAGAGTTAAAACCAGAAGCCGCGGTTTGGGGGTCGAGCTGTCCGGCCTGCGTGGTGACTGTGGTCACATACACACCTCAGCTGGTGGCCCGTGTGGTGACTGTGGTCACATACACACCTCCGCCGGTGACAACCATCTCTGACACACCTTGGTCGAGGGACAGGAAAGGCAAGGCCCTTGGGTCGACAGACAAGGCCCTCAGCCAATGAAACATTTCGGTTGAGAGAAGTTTCTAGACTGCTGACCATATATGACCACAGATCAGATTCAACTAGGGTATAAACGGAGCCTCCTCAATTTGGAGGGCAAATTGAGCCAGTCCTCCCTGGAGCAGCGGATCTGCAGTCGGGGACTCTCCCCTTGGGTTGGGACAGCACCTAAGGAAGCACCTAAGGAAACGCCTTCGAGGTTGAGAGCCCTCATCTTTTAGGCGAGTGATATGCGCGTTTTGGGCCATCATTCCTAAAATTTAAGAATTCTTAAGCCGGTTGTGCAGCACTAATTTCCTCGTACATCACTGAACCTGTGGTTTACTAATGTTGTCGGAGTTCTGAATGATTTTGACTAAAGAATAAATTTGTAAATGTAAAATTATAAATGTGAATTTGCTTAAAAATCTTCAGAAGCATTAACTGGCTTTCATCAATCTGACTTCACGGGATTTCATTCATAAATTCCAGGTAAGGAGAGTTCTGCTTGACTCTGGAGTTTATCTTAAAGACTTGGGGCAGGTTGGTGAGTCTTTAATATGTAAAACCAGTCTAATGCTGCAATTCAATTCTTGAGTAAACCAAATGTACAGGACAACAGAATTTCTGAGAGCTAAAAATCTTTTTCAGAACTGGGGGAGATTTTAAAAATGCCATAACTGGAATATCTTTATGAACTTTGAAATCTCATTGACCTCATTCACTCACTGGGGAAAAAGAAGGTGATACATACTCAATTTGGCAAGCAAAAACATGAACAAAATGAAAAATTTAAAAGAAATGGAGTAGTAATGCTAGTTTTGTTTTATGCTTTCATCCTCTACTACACTTCAGTATCTGATATTTTTATTATTGGCAGAATTTTCAGGTCAATTTTAATGACAAATATAATGAGTAAACATCAGTCAGAGATGTTTGTGGTACTTTTAAGACACTGAGATAGATGCTCACTGAAGTTCTAATCTTTTTTTCTGAAGAAAAAATGTTTATGTAAAGCTGATTCTTGAAATCAATCTTCATTCATAGCTGTGTGATGGAAAGATTCATAAAGCACTTTTTTCTTTCACCTGCAAAATCAAATCTATCACAGTATATTGATAAATATACTTAGATACACATTGCAAATGCAACTGGATATTTTGTTCGAAAATCTAATTTCAAAACTCATCGATACCTCCATTTAAAATAATATTACATTCAATTGGAGCCAAAAAGAAGGGTGGACAGCGTGAATGGAGAGAGATTGTGGATTAATAATGTGACCTTTCACTCCTTTGTCTGAGGTCAAAACTGACTGAAGCAATGCTTGAATGAGACGTATGGCTACAATCCATTTTAATCTAAAATGTTAAATTTTTTTTGCACACTATTTGTAAAGGCAGAAATCGTATTCTGATGTAATTGTCTCCTCTTCCTGCGATGGTTCAGGAATGCGTTTTCTTTTACTAGAGTGGAACCACATTCTTTGCAAATCAGTTCCCAAACAAATCGCATGGAAGTGTCCTTAGAAAATATAAATTACTGAGAACCAGACTAATTTGAGGATGTAAATCCTCCCTCCCATTAAATGATTACACAATATTTAGAAAGACCCTAGGGAAGAATCCAAAAGACACAGTTTGTTATTTGAATTAAGGCATCTTTTCTGGATTCTGTTTGTTTGTTTAAATATGCCTCTGGGTATGTATTCAAGACTTTATGCAGTGCTAATTCATAGATTAGGGGGCCACTAGGTGACATTGTTCACATGCACTTTTACAAGTGAACAAATTTTCTGTTTCTTCCTGCATTGTGGGAGTAAACAAAATAAGAAATATTCTGAAGATAAATTAGTTTTATTGCTTGCTTTTCATGACATGATTTCTTTATACAGAATTTTTTAACCATAGAAAAAACTATTCAAAAGATACTTGCTTAGACAGTACCCTGTTATGTCTACCAGACTGACTAGAAGACAGCTTGTTGTTCTTGTTTCAGGTAGAACATTGGTGTCTTGTATTACATGAATGACCTTCCAGGAAACAGAAAATAGAGTTGGAAAAGTGGCTTCTGATGGTAGGTTTCACATGACTAGTATGGTTGGGGAAACTCATTTATTCCGTATCTGGGTGTCTGGTACGTGAGCCTCAGTTTTTTAGGCAAGTTGTAAAACTTGGTGGTACATAAGCATGGACATCATACCACAGCTTTTAGCTCTATTATACATTTTCAAAAGGCACAGGCCTCCTGAACAAAAGCAGAACAGTAGATTTCATCATATATATACAAGGAAAATTGATTGCATTTTACACATGCATGATATCAGGAACCCATTAGTAGATGGTGAAAACAAACATTTAGAACTTAGCAACTTGTTGGTGTGTTACACCTATACATACAAATCTAATGATAAATTATTAAGCCTGTATAAATGAAACCTTATAAAATATTAAGTGTGATCAGGAAATGTCAGAATACATATGTTGTAATTTCCATTTAGAAAATCATAATAATTAATAATACAGGATTAGCATACCACTGACATAAAAGAGAACTAAAAGTGCTTACAATGCAATGAAGTTCTGTATTTCATTTTTACTCCAACATGAAGATAAATACTGATTATAACTGGGGAAAAAAATCCAAAACCAAAAGCCTTCTCAGATCTTTAACGTCCATAAATAGATGGGACCTTGAATTAACAAGTTCTTTGACAGGAAGCACCTTTATCAGCAATTTCCCCTAACATTGGATCTGAAACAAAAGTCATTGAAGGCTTTTTTCTTTCTTTTTTTCTATTGATTTAACTTGGCTGGCTGCCAAGGCGTAGAATCAGCATGGTAAAATCCAGTAGGACAGGAAGACAAATTAAACAATACACAAGTTAAACAGACCCACTGTGCTGAGTCAGTTCTGACTCGGAAGGAACAGTACTGATTCACCAGAATCACAGTGTGTTATATTATAGGAAGCTTCTATTTTAAATATTGACAAAATTCAACCTTGCATAGAGTTTAAGACCAGACAAGATCAAAGGACAAGGTAATGTTGCTGCAAGTCAAAAGAGATTAATATATACTAATAGTAACTGAGAAAAGCCAACAATCTGGAAAAATGGGAAACATTTTTAGGACTTCAGAGGGGTTTGGAATAGCTGATATCTGAAAATTTAATCTTCAAGGAGGCGACTTATTTCTTGGAGTACACATAGGATAAATTATTTGGTAATTATTTCCCAATTTCAGAATATAATAGTAAACTTCAGTGTCTTCTTCAGTTTCCTGTTCAGTATTTTTTTAGGACTTGCTGCTGTTGTTTCACTGATAGGCATACATCACACAGATCTGCATACATACATGCTCTCTCTTTGTCACGCACACACACGTAAAAACAGGTATCTACAGTCTCCAGATATTTGATGGGTTAGCATTAGTGAAAACAAAAATTCATGCAATATTTGTCTAATATATTTACCTTCAGATAGTTTTAGCTAACTATAAGGACATAGGTCACAATGCCCGCTATCAAGACACTCCCACACACATCAGAAAAAATGTTTTGTTCACATTCTTGAGAAATATTTAAGAAAAGTATATAGTGAAAAATCCATTGCAGAAGGTAGAGACAGGTCAGGAAAGCAGGAACAACATAAAAAGGAAAGAGATTCCTCAAGAAAATTAAAGCAGTAATGGATGGTACAGCAACAAACTTTGGGAAAAGAAGAAGAAAGAGAAAATCAGGAATATTTTAACTCTGGAACAGGGGAAAGACTACAAGAGCATCTGGTATGATCAAAATAAAATCAACAAGCAGTGACATATGTTCCATAATCCTCGATTGCACAAGATGAGTTCATATGAAATATTTTCCTTTATGATTGACCAGCTAGCTTGCCCTATAGTGCTTTAGCATTCTTTGGTACTGAAACTTTTTCTTTCCCATTTGTGAGCTTGGAGGGTTGAATATTTCACACAATTAGTAAATGTTATCAAGCCAGAGCAAAGCAGTGCAGTAGCTGGCTGACTGCCCAGAAGTAGAAACAGAATAGTAAAATCTTGCAAACAGGACAGGAAGAGAAGTTAAACAAGAGACAAATCCTCTATTTTTGGCACATACTCAACTTGGCAAACTGGGAAATTACAGATGGAAAGTGAAAAAAAAGAGAAAGTTATGAAAAAATAAAAGAAAAATATGCAGTCAGATAATTTCACAATATTCATGATTTCATCAACCTTTGGATAGCAGATACAGTATATGACATACAATATACTAATGAAAATGAATCCTTTCAAACTAGAACCTCCTGAGATAACTAAGCCAAACAGATCAGGGAAGACATTATCGGATACGTTCATACTAAGTCAGCCTATTCAGAGAGAAACAGAAGTCAATTCTATGTTGATTGAGCAGCAAAAGAAGAAAAAGCTATGCCAGCTCAAAAATATAATTGTACAAACTTTCTTAACAAGTTGTGAAGAAATGAAACACTTGGAGTACATTTTTTTTTTCTGGACAGCCGTATGGAGATTGATGTTCATATCAGTATTGAAAAGCTTGACAAAATATAGTCTCATTTTGTCTATTTTTGCCACCTCCTTGACTTTCTCCCTTCTCTGTAAGGCTGTGCACTTTTTCTTTCACTTAGTTCTGATAAGAAGCTACCTTGTAGGCCTACAACTTATTTTTTTCAGATCTCATATATCAAGATATTTAAAAGTTTAAGGATCCGATTCTTGCCCTTACTGTATCTTATCTGACTATTCTAGAAGTCCAAAGAAGAAACATGGACTGTAACAGCTCTGGAAGGTATTTTCTTAATGCAAGGACAGTGTAGGACCAAAGCACATTTTAACAGCCTGATGTATGTAGTCCGAACGTAGGAGTATGCCAGAGGTAAGAGCCAGTGTGCTGGCAACAAAAACACTCTTAATTCATAATCTGTGATGCTGCCATGAATGTCATCAATACAGCTTTGATAGGTGAAAGAAATAGACTAAGACATTTACAATTTGCTGTACTGGACATGAACAATAGGAGAACTTTGTCTCTTATTTTCTCCCCAAGTTGTTAACCTTCCAATAAAGATATCATCAAAAAGCTGCATGTACCTGACCCAACAACACTATACTTGTATGCTGGATTATTCAGGCTAGGCCTGCATGCAGGCTACTTGCATACATACACTTGATGTTTACTAGGTAAACTTACCCATGTGATATTTTTTAAAAGATTACAGATAAAAATATTTTAAACAGCTAACAACATGTGTGTATGAACGACTAATCACCAGTGACAGCATATGGTCCAGAACTTAGGTTTGTGTAATCTTTTCTGTGCTTGCTTGTGATATTAATGATCTCTGTGTCAAAGTTTTGATTTCTTAATCTCAAAAATTTTTGATGGCTGCTTTTGTATATATACAAATTACAGCAGGCTGTAACACAAATACTGCTATGAATAAACTCATTTTAATCAGAAGTTATTCAAAACACCTGACAACTTATTGAAAAACTCCATCTGTGTCTGAAATTTGTGATTGAATTAAATCATGCATATTGTAACTTTATAGCCTCCTGTGCTGTGAGGTGTATATTATCTGATTAGACAAACAACGAGCCAATATAGCATGAGAAGGGCCACTCATATTGTTCCCTCAATTGCTTAACAGCTACTATAAATTGTGAAAATAGTTCCTCTTTTTTACCTGTTTTTTAATTAAAAGAGAATATTCTCCAAGATCACCAGCAACTTCAGAGAAAGGCATTTCTGAAACACTTGCAGAATCTTGGCATATGTTTTGATTCTACTCTGTCTGGTTACATTAGACTGTGTAATAGGGTGAAGGTTTTACCTACTATCACACTCAGGAGATTAAGCACAATATGGTCCTTCCATATGGTATTTGTGCCTAAAAACCAATGAGATTAGAATGCCTATGCTGAACATCACTCCATATGTTCATCAGAATAGCCCATAGGTCTTGGTAGAACTAGTGATTTTTTAGGGATTTAAATTAATATCTTTAACAGTGCCTCAGAAATATCTCAAGCACTGCCAATAATTATTGAGTTTCATCCCCCCCCTCCCCAATTATGCTATTATATGTTATTCTAATGGTTACTTTGTTTGTTTCCAGTATGTATTTTCCTCTGTTAAATGAGCATAATTATTTCACATCTATACTGGAAAATTTATATTCTATTTAGGAAAAAAAAAATCTGTTTTGCACTTTAATATACAGTACACCTAAAGCAGAAGAAGAATACAAAATAAGTCAACAGTTCACACTGGTTTCTTTGCTAGGTATTTCAGTAGTTATTAAATTGAATCTTTGCAGTCACATCTGATTTCCTGCCTAATATTCTTCACATTTAATCTTGATATTGAAGTCACATGGCAACATCAACTTTATCCCTATAATTTATGGAATTAGAGAACAGAGAAATCACAGTTTTTGAAAAGCACGTGTACAACTCCAGAAGTAATATCCACAGCCCTCCCATAGATGAAAGTTCCCTCTCATCCTCCCAGCCTTGAGTAACTAGTGTATCCTGAAATGTGAACATTCTTTTCTTAACATTTTTTGATTGTCCAGCAATTTAAGAAAAAAATCCAACAAACCTCTCTCTTTTCTCCTCTTTTAGGTGAAACTCGCTGTTTTTTTCCTTTCCAACTGGACCAGGGTGAAAGGGTAGGAATACTAAAATCATACCCTAAAGGCAAGGAGGCTAAGAGTGAAGTTAGAATAGTAACAGTCAAAGAAGATAGTTATACTCCTTGCTCAAGGAAGGTAATCTTTGCATAGCTTATAATAAGACTTCATCTTATGCCAAGTTGTCTCACTACCCTTTGCAACTGTTTGGGTTTTTGTTTGTTGCGTTTTTTGGGGGAGGGAAGTCTGCTTTCTTGTTGGTCATGATTATTTGTTGCTCTTTTCTCTTAGTTGGTCCTTTTTCTGACTGGATATTGGATAGAGTGGTGGCTTCTATTCCACTATTTTTGCCTGTCGTTCTTCCACCATTATCTTTGGCTGACTGAATCACACACCACTGCCTCCCCCCCCGCCCCGCCCCCCAAGACAGTATTAATAATATATCTCTGTCCTGAAATAGAAACTCTTTATTCTTGTCCCTACCAGGTTAGGGAAAATGTTCTAAACCCTCCTGCAGCAATGATGTTAATTTGCTTTGGACCAACAACCCATTACATAGTGCAATATGTTTTAATTTGTGAAGATCCACTTTTAAAATGTTTCAATAGAATCTAACCACAGAATTATTATTTGAAATCCTGGTCAACATGTATATATATATTTTTTTTGCTTTCTAATTGTGATACGTTTTGAAACTCACTTATGTCTTATTCACCAAGACTGTTTAGGATACACTTCGTTAACATTCTGTCATCTCATTTAACAAGGACTGTAAATGTGAATGAACACAAGGAGCCACTGACATTAATAATGATGACTGTCACTCAAAATGCCTTTAGGTGTTTTAAATAAGATATTTAATGGTTCCTTGATAGACAAAAATCTAATATTTAATTTGAATTATGGTTTTCTGAATTACTATATTGCAGAAGGAAATATCTCCACTCCATCGGCTTAAAGTATTTTTACTTTGCACTACTAATCTTACATAAAAAAGGGATTATTTTACACATCATTGCAATCTTTATAACAACCTAAACGGACTTCCTTTCAATGCTGCTTGCAGCTATCATTTAGGAGTAATAACAGAGTGGGTTTAAAAGAGAATATCCCATCATACAGTATCTATCTAGTAATTTTCCTCCTCTCTCTTGTATCTTAAGAAGGATTTTCTTTTTCAATTGACTGTTTCAACTATAAGAATTCAAACTTAAATTTCTCTTACTCACTTTAGCCCAATGACACAAAATTGGAGTTATTCATGATTCTGTTCAGCAACACAGTCATTTTATGATATTTTTCTAGCTCTGATGCATTTTTAATAGCAATATCAGTACAAAGAGATTGAAAGTAACACAAAATAACAGGGCGGCGGAAGCCAAATGCAAAATCAATATAACAGATTCTCTCAGAGTATTTAAATAGAAGACAGTTCTCACTGTAAATAAAATAAATAAATAAATGTTTATTTTTGCACAATTCTTGATTTTGTTTTTGGTTATTCTATTTTAAAAAAAGATAAAATATGCCTGGTCCTGCTGTAGTGTGATCAAACTGTGGCAGCTCTCTTCTTTGAGACCATTTCTATTACTGTAGTGGGACAACCCAGATTAATTAGTTACTGTTATTTATTGCAGTTAAGTTATGCATAAATTCAGGTTGCTCAGAATGTAACCATACGTTTAGGAGCAAGAAGAAAGTGTCACACAGGTACCATATTTAAAAATCACATTCATAGTTTGTCAATGACCTCAGTAAATCAGAGAATCCACCACTTACTTACTTACAAAATTCATTTGGAACCTGCAGGTATAAGTAAATCTGTAAAAATAGTAATAAAGATATAATGGAAAAATTTTACAGTTTGGCCTCCCTTTATGTCACTATTTTGTGGTGTAATTATCATAATTTTTCCCATGTAATAGGGAGTTAGGTATTCAAATGATATCAATTACACTTAACAACCTGATTTTTGCCTGATGTGCAGAATCATTTTACCTCCTGCCTTGGTTTACTCACAGGAAATGGTATTTCAAACTGTTAGGACTGAGATTCACAGATCCAGAATCTTAGTTAAGGTATAAGGATTAGTATTTTGCTTTAATTCAGCAAAACACTTAATCATATTTTAATTACAGAGACTTCTTTGAGACTTCACTTGCTCTTTCTATCTAAGTTTTTTGAGCATGTTATTTTCAATAAAGAATCTAACTCAATATAAAAAGAAAAGTAGAAAGACTTGTAAAATAAGGTTTCAGGACCTGCTTTTGAGCCTAACAGGAAATTTTTTGGGGACTAAGTCCATCTGAACAATTAAAACTATTTTACCCCTTATGTAAAGAATACACCAAAATAAAGTACAAGGGTTGTGGTACAGAGAAGTTTCGGCAATTTAAAAGGTAAACTTGGATGTTAAATACACAAAAGAGCCTGGGGTTTAATTTTACTTTATGCAATGAATCTGCCAGCAATTCATGAGCTCAAATGCTCCCATAAAACCTGTGAAACCTCAGTCTGTTCAAGAAATAGGGTCAGCAAAGATATTATAAAGAAAATTATCTTAGAAAAAGCTTCCTAGCTGGAAGTTGACTAGCCAAGCTTGCACATGGCTATATGAAGACTTTTTAAGAAAAAATGTTTTAGCTCATCTGAAGTGTTTAAGACTACTGACATATGTTTAGAACACACAGTATTTTGGATTAACATAAGAGGTAAGTCCAGGGTACATTTTCCTAACTAAAGGGCATGAGAAAATCAACTGGTTCCATCCAACAGCTTTAAAGACCATTGGTACCAAGTGTACATTCATTAATTGCCCTCAGAATTTGTTCTAGCTACAGGTATTGGCAACTAAATCCTTGCAGGTAGATCCTCTTTGCCTCATCCTTAACAACATATGAATACTATACATACGAACATAACAGAGGAGAAGGCTAGATTTGCATGTACCAGGACTTTGTTTGTTGTTGGTATAGAAAGGATTTTTGTAATAGAATCATAGAAAAATAGGGTTGGAGGGGAACTCTGAAGTCATCTAGCCTAACCTCCTGCTCAGACGACAGCAAACTTCGAAGTTAAATTGGGCTGCTAAGGGTTTTGTCCAGCTGAATTGTAACTGTCTCTAAGGACAGAGATTGCCTGTGTGTGCAACCTGCTAGAGTTCTTAACCACTCTCGCTGTGAAGCTTTGTTTTCCCTCATGCTTGAACCTGTGACTATTGTCTCTTGTCCTTCCTCTGTGCCTCTCTGAGAGGACGCTGACTCTATGCTATAATACTGCTTTAGCAAGTGTGAAACTGCAATTAAGATCCACCTTTGCCTTCCCTTCTCCAGCCTAGACAACCCATTGAACTTAGCCTCTCTTCACATGTTACATACTCCATGCCTCAACCTTCTCCAAAGTATTCTACTGGATTTGCTTCAGTATTTTGACCTATCGTTCCTCTTTTTCTCTGTTCATGAAGTGCCAGTTAGAAGGTTTCTGAATGCTTCCTTTTTATGCAATATCAGCTTCAAAACAGCAGTGAGAAAGGACTTTCAGGTTATCAGTGTAATTAATAGTCATTCACTCACACACCCCCATACCTCTCTCCCCACCACTGCATGCATGCACACAGACATACACAAACATGAACAAATCCATTGGCTCGGTTCCAGTTCTTTTCATGGAGCATTACGTACAGAAACTTGACAACTCGTGATCCAGACTGTTTTGGGGGGGAGGGAATATTCATCTGTTTACATATCCATTTTTCTCTGACAGTAAATGAAGAGTAATTTGTTCTCAAGTGAACCTTAGTATTTTGATCAATTGCAGCAGAGTTACTCTTTTCTCTGCCAGACTTATTGAGATAATATATTTCAATATTTAAAGTAGAGGCAACACTTTGCATCATCTATTTAGTTCGACATATTTATTTGCTGATGTAACTTCTGTATAAAAATATGTAGTTACAAAAGGTTACATAACTGCTGTTGTAGGATCTGTTGAGATTTTATGAAGCATATTTCACACTCAGTACTACAATTAAAAAATGAAAAAAAAAGGGGGGGAGAAAAAAAAGTTTAAATAGTAACTACTTATTCCATAACTGGAGATCAAGCAAATTTTCTATCTGGGAACCTGGTCTTGATGGCCAAAGAGGTAACTTCCAATCCTGTATACCTAAAATGTAAAACAGGACTATAAGGAGAAAATAAAAGTAAGATTTAAACCTCTTTCTGCCACCTCCACAGAAACTTTGTTTTGCAGTTCTTGAGTCCAACAGCCAGGAGTTTAGATTTAATCCATCCCTTATGTGGCAGAGTAGAAGCCAGGCCTTCTATCTGAGCTATTATGTATGGTAGTATATACAGCATTTGCCAAAAACTAAAAAGGTCTTCTGTCATGAAAAGTTGTTGTCAGAAAGCCTTGGAAACCTTACATCTATGGGCACTTTGTGTTTTCATCACAGTTTCAAATTAATTAGTGAGACTACTTCAAAAGCTTTAATCTAGGCTATGGTATTAAGAAACATGCATTAGACATTTCCTGTTTGCATTTCTACGTTGCTTGTTTAAAGAGTTCTTTTACTTTCATCGAAGACTGTTGAGGGCCTTAATGTACAATATTGACAGAGTAATAAAAATAGAAAATTATGTTTCTGACTGTGTGCCAACTTCATTAAATTCTCAGTCATATCAAAAACAATATAGAGGACAAAGGAAAAACAGCCTTATTCAAGCTTAATCAGGATTGCAACTGAAATGTCATGAGGAATAACCAGTATGTTCCTTTTCCACTAAACAACTGCCCCCATATATTGCTTCCTGCGACATGTTACTATTCTGTACTTTCCTTTTCCTGGATGCATGTTAAAATCATGACTGGCAACAGTCTGCTTCCTATGAGTTTGGTGGCCTAAATGTTTACATTTCTGAAATAATGCAATACATTTCGCCTCTCAATTATAGTGTCACAAGATCATATACTTTGAGGTATCAAACATTAACTCCCTAAGAAGGTTTTAATATTGAACCTGTTGTACATGGTAAACAGCATCTGCAACTATGACTTGCTCCATCTAGAGAACATTTTGAAGTATGAAAATATGAAAGCAACTGAAAAAAGAAATCTTTCAAATGGCACAGCTTAATGTAGAACCATATATTAGACGAGGATAACTTTCAGAGCCAATATTTAGATTAATTAAATATTAAATGAACAAAACAAAATCATGTTCAATAGATATGAAATGCAGGAGAAATGCTAGTGTGGCATTAAAACTTTAGAAACGTCTGAGTAAAAATCTGTTCACTGTAGATAGGTGCTCTGGCTATAAAAGTATATGTATTTTTTAATTCTCAGCAGTCACTTATAATTATTTCTTTTACTGCATATAAGCCATGCATAAGTACAAAAAATATACTTTTTGAATGAAAGTGTTCCAGAAATAGGGCTGATACTAAGTAAGATTTATGAAAGGGTTTTGTCAGTTGGCCCTTAAAATATTATCCATAATCTGGACTCAGATGTCATGCTTGCTTTACAATATTTTATGCTTTATAATGACATCTAGAAAAATAAAAATACTGAGTGGACAACTGCCTCAATTATCCAGGAGATATTGCAGAGGAAAACATGCATCCTTCAGGCTTGATTGCCTGAACTGTATGAAGCTATTTTACTCCTTACGGATTTGACAGCCTCATATTCCTTCTACTATACTTAAACTTTTTCTTCCAAAACTTTACTCATTTCATTCTTTCAGAGTAATGGTTCCTACCCTTGAAACTGTTCACCTAAAATTTTGGAAACCTTGTTTAAACTCTTTAGCTGGTTCAAAATTTCCAAAAAGCTTAAGGACATCAGCCATTCTTGACAAAGAGAATACTCAGACCTTGACTCTGAGATGTCCCAGTTTTAATGTCATTAGATTTATTTGATAAGGAAAAGAACCTGTGTGGCTATAGAGTAAAAACATTCCACTAGTAGCTGCTTTCCAAACCCAGCTTTACTCCATACTTAGAATGTTAAGGGGGAAAAAAAATCCCTTAAGGGTTTTGGGTTTTTTTTTTTAATCCTTTAAGGGATTTAAGTCATACTTAATGTCTCCATTCTGGTAGGGCTTAAGTGTAAGGAAGGCATTCAACTGGTTGAATATTTCCAGAAAACTTTATGGATATGTGTTGCTCGCACCAGGGCTTGTTTTTTGAGTGTCAGGTTCAAATTCTCAGTCACAGAGACTGGGAAACTGGTCAGAGTGTGCCACAGTTTTAAACCTTTTTTGAAAAATGGGGGAGATCACATTTTCTTAAATCTCATCCTGACAGGGAATTGGAAAATACTTAATGATGGTACCCAGATCCAAGAGCTTGGAATAATTTCTGCATTGTAGAATTATATGCAGTATATTTTCCTGTTGTATTTTGTAAAAAAATTAGCCTCTTCAAGAGTTATGTGGCAGCTGAGTAGGGGTTTTAAGTAAACTTGTGCATTTAAACCTTCCTTTTAATCTTGTTCTCTATAGCAAGTCCCTTCTAGTTTAGCTTAGTATGTTTTGTTTAATGCTAATTGCTGTAATCGCATTGCAGTAGTGGTATCAAAAATGCTTTTGTGTCTAATTTATATTAAATTATATTTTAAGACATTAAAACTGTATTTTTTCTATCAAAATGTTTTACCCTTTTTTCATGACTGGAAAGGTGAGTGAAAAGAACTAGTTAATTGGCTCATTAAAAGATAGTTTCTCTCCCATGTCTCAGGGAGGAGACACAAAAGGCATGCAGACACTATGTGGAGAATAGACTAGAAAGATTTAAGAAAGGTGTCTGCATGGAGTGAAAAGATCCAGGGGAGAAGGAGTGCAGAGGTGTAAGCAAGATCAGGACTGCACACAGCTTCAAAGCTGAAAGATTAAATTTCATGCACAAAACGAGCAGATGCAAAGCTACTACAATGTTACTCACAAGGACTGAAACTGTGGGAGAGGAAGACAACCTACTATATTTGAAATGAGAAAGCTGAACAGCAGACAGAAGAGTTTCCTGTAATTGAGATAAGAATGATCCTATCTTTAGGGGTGGGGAAGAAAGGACCAATTACATAAAAATGTAAGCCAAAAAGAAATCTATGTGAGCCAAAACATTACACAGTGAGATGGAACAGCAGGAGTTGTGCATGACTGTTGAAAGAGAATGTAGATCCAGAAGTTGAAGAGAGAGAGAATAATTTACTATGATTGAAAAATTCAGGTAGTGGCTTTGATTGCATAAGGATATTTTCTAGCTAATTTTAGTCATTAAATTAAACTATTTTTTTGGGGGGAATGCTTTTTAGAAGACTCAAAAAATTCAGATTTTTGAGGAACAATTTCACAACCCTTCTATCAGTCTCATCTGACTCTGTCTGGTTAACATTTATTAATATTTCTAGTGCACTACTCCAGTATCCCTTTCTAGAGAAAAGAGAGGAAGTTTTGTGGACTCATATATTACTCACATGCTCTGTCTTTTTAGAGAATACATTGCAGTGATGAGACGTTTAGGCTTATTACCAAATTGAGAAATTTTTTGAATAGATGGAGCCTAGTGGGAAGATGGAATAAACAGAAAGCAAAATGGGCCTGGGCTACTAGCACTTAAAATGAATAATCTCATAAGAAAATTCCTAAACTATAGAACAGGAAAAACTGGCAGCTCTGGCAGAACCTACAATTCAGAACAATACTTTTTCTAAGGAATAAAGTCATTACTATCCAATAGGGAAAATAACTTCATTGCAGCAAGTAGCATAGAACCAAATAAATTGAAATTCCATATTCTAGGAATAGTATTAAAATTTTTCTATGAATGATATAAGCAACATGGTGCTACTAATAGTGAAATTTTGCAAGAAATTATAGACTCTGAAGACAAAATGAACACTATGGATGACAAACCATGATTATCCCCTGTACTGGGTCTGGCTGAGGTGGAGTTAACTTTCTTCATAGCAGCCTATATGGTACTGTGTTCCAGATTTGTGACTAAAACAGTGTTGATAATACATCGATGTTTTAGCTACTGCTAAAAAGTGCTGGCACAGCATCAAGGCTTACCCTGTTTCTCACTCTGTCCCCCCAGTGAGTAGTTTAGGGGTGGGCAAGAAGATGGGAGATAAGACAGCTGGGACAAATTTACCAAAGGGGTATTCCATGCCATATAACATCATGCTCAGCAACAGAAATGGGGTGTAGTTTTTCCAAAGCAGTCATTGCTTGGAGACTGTTTGGGCACTGGTTTGCTGGTGGTAGGTGGTGAGTATTGCCTTTGCATTACTTGTTTGTTTTTTGTTGGGGTTTTTTTTCCCCTTTCCTTTGCTTATTAAATTGTCTTTACCTTGACCCATGAGTTTTTCTGGCTTTTGCTCTTCTGATTCTCTCTCCCATCCTACAACAGGGCAGGGAGTGAGCAAGTGGCTGGTGGGTGCTTAGTGGCTGGCCAGGGTCAACCCACCAAATTCCCATAAAGGCTGAATAAATCTTACACAGAGAGATGCAATACAGAGAGAAAATACAGAAACAAAAGCTTTGCACTGTAGGAGAATAAGCAACTCTTATTTATTAGTGACTTGTACACAAGACATTGACAAAACGCAAACATAATGTATTGATCACATTCAGTGTCCTTGACTTTACATAAAGTCTGACTTGATAATGTTTAACTTAAAAAAAAAAAAGACAAAAATGAAGTGATAGTAAAAGAATCATCAAGCTTTTGCTAAGACAATGTGAGAAAAGAAAAAAAAAGTAAGCTTGTCAATATTCTGTTGTAGAAAAATGCGGAGGTGAACTTTTCTGTAAGAGCTGTTGTGCCTTGAGTGGATTTGTCCTTAGGACTATGTTACACTTGAATACTGTTGGACTGCTTCCTTGTTCATATGGAAATTTTTTTGGTAAAATACTGTGTTCCTACATGTATATTTACCTATATTTGGACCAGGTGTTACTTGATTTACTTTTTGATTCTTTAGTACCCCCTGCCTGGGAGTAGCTCTGGGAGGATGTTACATCCTTACATCCATAGCTGTGGGCACTATGACTTAAGCCTTTCTGATGAAAACATCATCCTTTTCACACCAGACCATTGAGTTGGCTACAAAATAAATTAGCCTCATCTTTTCAGCCAAAGAATGTGCTGGAATGGTGTGAGGTATCATTGCTATTGAACAAGACATTGATGAAACTTCATCTAGAGTACTCCATAAAGTTTCCATGCAAAGGAAAGAGGAAACCAAACTAGAGTAGCTTTAGAGAGGGAGGACCAGCAGAGTGGAGACTGGTTTATCAGCATCTGTTAATGAACACTGTTGGAGACAATACACTGGGTTAGCTGAAAAGACCATTGGCGTTATAGCCATTCTTATAGGATACAAAATATAGGTTCATATTGTAGGCATATTTCAGCTAGGTTTAGATTGCCAAGTAATGCAGACACTGCAGCAGAGAGCTTAATGCAAGATGCAGTCTCCAGGAAGCTGGAGGAATACCTGACCAACTGCCTCCCTTGCATTTTAAGTTCTGTAGTGTCTGTGATGTAAACATGGAGTACAGCTTAGCCTAAAAACCCACTCTGAACAGTAAATGACAGTTTTCTCTGGAAAATGCTAGACAATAAAAAATTGTATTGCAACAAATGCATTTAAATTGATTAAGAGTACATTTAAGGAAGGGAAAAAAAAAGAAAAATGCTTTATTCCTCAGTAAAAGAGGATTTCAGCACTGCTTTCTAATGAAAAACGGGGGAAAAGAGAAGCTAGTCAGTGCTAAGATAGAATTTGACATGTTTAGTAAAAGTATCTTTTAAGAGGCAAGGATGGATTGCCATACGATGATAAACTGCATTACCCAGGAGGTCCTTTGCAGTCCTAGGTACCTATTTTAAGCAGAATTAATTTCCAAGTAATTGTTACTAAGCATTATTAAAATGCATTGCAATGACAGTTCACCTATTCACACAGTTTAAGACTTAACTTAGCCTGTTTTTCATGTAAGTTTTAAAAGCATTTTGTGTGCCTAGGTAAGATTGAGATTTTTAAGACGTTCTCAAATTATTTTTTTCCCAGAGCATGCTGTGAAGGAATGAAAGTAACTGTTATCTGAATATTAGTCATAATACTGTATGAGAAGCTATAGCATATATTTCATTATGGCCTCTATCTACCTGGTTAAGCTACTTGCTGGATTTTTCAGTCAAGTCATAATTTGTGCCAGAGATGAGTGACTTGGGCTAGGGTTTTATTTCTGTATTCTCAAATTATTAAGAGAGATCACTCATTGACTCCTTGAAATGATAGGCATAAAATAAGTAGTATATACCTAATCACTTGGCTGCATAGCTTTGGAATGAAAACATCGCTGAAGCGATTGGTCAATTGATTTTGCCATTTACTATGGGTTTCCAGCAAACATTTCATCGATTTGATGTGTAGCACTGACCCATATAAAGACTATGAGCTTTGTCCTGGATGTTTATCTCTGATATTTTTTTTTTTCTCCTCATCATTTTAGAATTCCAAAATAGGAGCATGCATCATCACATATAAAGACCAGTGGTGTCAAATTCATCTCGATACAGGCAGATAAGCAATGTTGTAGACAGGTTTTGAGTATGCAGCTGTGGTAAATTTGCATTCAAATGACCAGCTATGCCATTAATTTGAAGCTCTTGTTCCTGCAATTCTGAAAAGCCAGGGCATGAACATCACAGTGCTTTTGTGAGGTCAGGAAGTATTGTCTTAGGAAATGGTAAACTGAGACACAGCATTTTGATGTAATTCTCTGTGTTCTTTGAATCTGTGACAGAAAGCAGTAAAGTGTGATGATTAATTCTTGAAGCACCTATTTCACAGTGGTTAATGCCAAAAGGGATCACTAAGTCTACACTGACCTCTTATCTATCAGAAAACACTACATTTTACTCAGCTATGTTCATGTTGGGCTCTGTGATTTGTTTTAGGATAACATATTTCATTGTTCAGAAAACAAATTGTTACATACCACAGGAAGGAGCAGGAGACAATGAAACTGCACCCACGCTAAGGGATTAAACCGTTCCTGAGCACCAGCACCAAAGTGGTGTTGCCTACTCACGTCAGACTGTTAGAATGGTTAGATGCCCGGGTTTTGCTCCAGGACATTTAGCAACCTCTTACACAATTCCCAGACATTACCCGGGAGTTTCTATGGCCAGGGATCATCAGCAGGAGGCAATTTGCCTATGGCCACTCTGTACTGGTGGAGGAGAGAGTTCAGTAGTGTGGATTTGGACCCATCTTTGTGCCAGAGGCTGGTCCCAGGCACATTTTGTTTCCTAGCATATGCATAACATCTTCTATACGCCTAGCTGCAAGGAAGTTGATCAAGTAGCCTAAATGATCCTACTAATAACAAATTGTCCCTGCAGTACCAAGAAGAAAAAAAACTCTACAGGTTGCTGTCTGTCTGTCTTTCCAATGCCAAATGTGCTGATCAGCATACTACTACACCTGCACACAAGTCATAGTGAAAAAATTATTTGTAGAGAACAACATTGATTCATCCCTTGTCTTGCTGTGGTCCATTTCTGGTTGTTCAAAGACAGCCAGCATAATCCCTAAATCCAAAAATATATCAATAGGAGATCCTGTGAGGGGAAAAAAGTATATAAGGAAAAAGCCCTGATGCATGAGATGTGATCATAATCTCTTATCATCGTATAAGGCTGGAAAAATTTTAAGATTAAAGGAGTTTAAAGGTATTTGTATTTTGCAGATCTATGGAAGAGAACAGACATGACTAGAACACATTATTATGATGGTCTAGTACAGCCATCAGTACACCAAATGTAAAACAGTCTGGAGTTTGGCTTTTTTTTTTTTTAAAGATGTTAATCTGTATCAGAGGCCCTAAGCAAGACTTACGTGTCACCTGGTAAATTGTTACAATATTTAATTAGGTTTACTGTGAAGAGTTTTCAGTATATTACAAGGCTGAACTTGTCCAGCTATACCTCCCATGAACCAAATAGGCATGCTTTTTTTCAAAAAACCTGATCCCTGTCTCATTCTATGCATGAGTGCATAGGTAATGCTTCTCTCCTGTAAAATACTTTTTCTGTTACATCTCCTACCACAAAGCTATGATTTATTTATATGAACCTGATTTATGTTTGAAACAGCAGTTAAAATACAGGTCCAGCTGCTATAGGTATGTGTTTTGGCTCAGGGAAGAGAAACCATTTACCATTTGGACAAAGTTAGTTCAGAATTTTTACCGTGTGCAACAGCAATTTCTGCACTTTTGCAAAAAACCTGTTATGATTATGCCTCCTTGTAAGTCACTTAGATGTTCTCTTTTTAAAGTTCATAAGATTATTTCTTTAGTTCATATTTCTTCAACTTTTTTAATAAAGTATTTTAACACAATGTTGTTTCTTGAAACAATGAGATCTAGATTGAAGATATTTGTCCAAACAGGAACAGTAGCCCTATAACTACAAGGACAACCAGTTAAAGTCTGGGATATATCAAATAATTGTGAAAATTATCACAGTTCTTAAAGATGCAAGGTAAATTATGTGATAAAAAGGAGTCTCTTTTGGGGGATTGAGAACTCAAGATTTGTTTAACGTATATATCCCATATAAATGGGTTGCCTTATAGACTACGCCTCTTTCCATATGCACATAAAAGAACCTCTCTTCTGTGGTTAGTCTCCCCATAAAGAAAATGGTGTCCTGTGAAAGGAAACAGAGCAAGGAGTAGATAATGAATTTGTGCTTTCTTTCAGAGAAATATGGAAAATGGAAATAAGGACGACTGGCCTGTTCTGCTGATCATCAGCAGTTACTTTGCTGCCTACCTAAGGCACCTCTCCAAGGACTGCAACTGGGGCTACACCTTCTGGTTAACCTGAGGGTCTCACTCAGAAGCAACCGAGTATAAAATTGAAGCAAACAAATAAAGAAAAATGCCCCGCTGTGTCTGTGCGCCAGGTGTCAGTTCTCTCATTTCTCTTTTTACTGCTTCCTTCATTAATGTTACTCTAGGCCTTTAAGGAGACTGCCACATTTTATAAAATTTGGGGGAATTTAGCTTACAGGAAAAGAATCGTTCTCCTGCAGGTCTGTTTAAACGCCAGACTTAAAGGGATTCCCTAGTGCCATAATAGCTGCTGCTGTCTGGCCTCCAAGGTCCCACCTGACTGTTCAGTGTGTTGACAAGACCCACGGCAACACAAACTGACATCTATTAAAAATAAAACTTTCTCTAAAACTTTCTTTTATTTTTTCTTTTTTTTTCTTTTTTTTTTCCTTTTCTTTCCCCATTCACATTAGAATTTCACATGAGTATATTTGTTTATAAAAAACCTAAAGGAACCAATACTGGGCAAAGTAATAACCAATTCAAAATTATTACCTATAAGGTTTCAGTGCTCAGAGGAATTCATGCACATTTTATCTATAGCAAGGTTTGACACTCATACCAATACAAATAATAAAATACAACAAGACATCTTAAATCTCCCCTAGCCCATGTTGTCAGCATTTGTTTTCCGTTTGTTACATTTTTGAATAATCATGCTTTGTGCTTTGGCCAAAGTTTTAGCTAAACTTTCTGATGAATGTTTTTTGATTGTGGTCATTATAGCTTCATATTTCTTATCTACCAGTGTGCAGACATCTTGAATGAAATTTATCTAAACAAAATATAGGTATCTGTTATGTAGACATCCAAGCAATACATAACTGGATCACACCTTAAAAACTCTTTATTTCTCTCCATTCCGTATAAAGGGAACTTGAATTATTAGCTTAGGCATAGACATCTATAAGAGATACACAAAGTGAGGCAAGTGAGTCTGTTCCCTTTGTCTTTTTATTTTCCACACTGAACCATTTCTTTTGCTCTAGCTATGCACAACAATTTGTGAAATGTAGTATTTATCTTTGAATGAAGAGGCTCAGTGCTATGTCATTTAAAAATGTTAGACACTTTCTGCTCTCTCCCATTTGTTTGGGCGGCAGCAGAGCAGGGACTGAAGGGACTAATGATGCGATTTATATTAAATAGAATGCAAATAAGTATGTTGAGATTTGGCTGCTAGGCCTTTTCTGTTCTGGTCTAATTTAGTAGCCAAAGATTTAGAAGGAAGAAGCATGCTTTGAATAGATATTTTTATATTAGGTTGTCTAAATCAGGACGTGGCTGGACTTCAAGAATTCGATGTTATTTTTCATGTCTCTGGAACTGATCTGATAAATTTTCAGAAGTATCATCAATATTCAAAATCAGTGAAGAATTTTGAATTTCACTTTTTGAAGGTATTCTCTTTAATAATGTGAATCGTATTATTATTTTAGAATTTTTTTCTGTCATCAGAGGAAAGATACTAAAGACACAAATATAAAGAAAATATGACGTTCTATATCATAAACCAAACAACAAGAATTCATTGTCAATAGTTTACATAAATCCAGCAATTTTAAACTCAATATTATCTAGTATCCTGATGCACAAAAATAATCACATAAGCTACTTTTTTTTGTGATTTAGATAAAATCTGCAATATGTTGGAAGACAGAGGGGTATTTTTTTGTTTTGGTTTGGGTTTTTTACATGAAAAGTTTCACATATAGTCACATACTTCCAGACAGTGTACATGTATTGTCTGGAACATAAACCAAAGAGCATTTACTATATCTTGACCAAAGAGCATTTACTACATCTTGAATAAGAGTCAGCAAAAACCTTTTGAGAAATGTGAGGGAGTTGCAAAGATCATCTAATTCAGAATGAAGGGAACAAGAGGATGATTATGTATGAAATGAAAATATTCACAGATTTCCAGGCTAGAAAGGAATTTATGTAATATGAAGACTTACTGAAGAAACAACAGAATCAACTCTCACCGAAGGTTTGCATTAAACCACTATGCTCTTGTAGCCCAGGAGAATGCTAGTTACCTCTGCATTGGTCCTTGTTTTCCACAACAGGAAACATGAGCATAAGATTTTAGGAATGTCTGAAGTGAGCTGTACTCAGCCTATATCTCACTAGTGTGAATTCGGACAACCCGGCTTAGTGTGAGAGAAGGCTGTGGCTGATATCTGTCAGGTTTTGTAGAGATTCTGGACATTTTTACTGCTGCCTTCAAATCTCTTGCCTTTTACCTGTTAAATCTAAATCTCTTTTATTGTAAAGCTCAACCTTCTGATTATCTGACCTTCCAGCTCCTTCACAATAAAATGATAGCATTTATATTCAAATTAATTTCTCTCATATCCTTATGTTACTCCTTCTATTCCACTCAAGGTCTCTTTCCAAGTAATGTTCTACAAATTAACTTTTTTTTTTAAATTGTTTTTTGGTTTGTTTTTTTTGACAAAGTTTTATGAGAAAAATTCAGCCACAGTTGCCTGAATTTTGCAATTGTTAATGTGCTAAATTCTACATAACTGTAAAGACTTAACATTGAATTAGGAAGAGAGTCATGCCAATGGCTCCTTTGTGACAGGCTGAGAAAATGGGCGTTTAAAGGATGCCTTAGCTTACCTTAAGATGATTAGCATCTTAATGTTAACTTTCTTCCACTGACTAGAGAGAGGAGTATATGATGGCTATGTTCATACTGACATTGCTAACATGAATCCACCTTTATGTCTTTGGAAAAGTAAAATCTTCATAACAGAGATTTTTGTTTTACATGTCTGTATTACTCCTAGTCAAACTAGGCCATGATTTCAAACAATCTCTTTAAAACCTGTCACAACAGACATAATTCTAATATTGCCCACCCCCATTGAGTATAGATATTGGACTGAAGAGACGGTCTATACAGATCTTTAATCTGTATTTCATTATGGTTTTCAGAGAAAACTAAAAAAACATTTATTTTAAATCTATATATGTGGTTTGTTTTCTCTTGGAACAACCTTAAAGCAGGTAAGCCAGAAATTAAGCATGTGTTATTTTGGTAACTGTAACTTTAACAGTACTTCTAAATTCATCAGGAGTTTAGCTACTCTGAGGAACAATAAATAGCTAAGCGAGGCTGATAATATAATGCAATGTTATACAACCCAGAGAGAACTGGAGACTCCTGCATTGATTATCTGTTGTTTCAAAACACCTTATCTTTTTTTTTTCTTCTCTAATTCAAATCGAATATTTGTTTATGCATAGCGTGGCCAGTGTTATGAGAAGATGTCGCTTACTTCAGAGTTTAGTTTCCTGGCAAGAGAGCATGGCAGAAACATGCAAGTTCACAATTGCTTGGAAGCAGTGTAAACCTATGCACCACTAAACAATGTAACTGGTAGCAAGGCCATGATTTGTTGCAGGCATACTGTTCTCTGTGGAAATAGTCAATTAAACAAAAACCAACTTCCTTCCCACCCCTGAATAAAGTACTTGTGTAAAAGATAGGACAAGGTAACAGATTGTTTTCAGTATGTCAGGTTAAATGGGTTATTTTTGAATGGAAAGAAAAAATGTTAATTCTTTTAGTTACTCTGATTAATCTGCACCTATTAAGAGAGCTGAGGTGAACAACAGTGAGATTCCTTATTGATAGATTATGTTGCTGGAATGATTAGGACATCTTGCTCTATAATATTTATATACACAAAATTATAACTAGTCCGAACTAAGTGGAGTTCATTTTTAGGTATTTGGATTCTTTTTACACATATTTAACTCTATGGATGATGAGGAAAAAAAAATAATCACCTGAATTACTATCAGTTTTTTGTTTATCTAACAATGTTCTGCTGTCATATAATGAATTTTCCTTTTATATGTTCGGAAACATACAGCAGTGCAAGAAAACTGTTACTTGTCTTTATGGTCAAGCTACTTTGAGATGCAACTAAAATGACCATATGGAGGAAGACAGAACTAGTTTGGAAATTTTGCTACTCTGAAAATTTCCGTAAGCGGAAATATGAAGATGAAAGGCATCTATCACTCCAACATGTTATTTCACTTCGTATCAGTACATGAAAAAAAAGCATGTTGATTCTAAACTTAATTTTTCAAACTAAAGCAGACATCAGACCAAATAACTTTTCTGACTCTCTGTAGAAAGAGGTACATGATACAGAAGAGATTGTGGCATACTTTTTTCTTTCTTTTTTATTCTTTCTTTTTTCCTCCCAATAAAATAAATGCAATGACTGTAAGATATAGATAACTAACCTACTAACCTGAGGTGAAGGATTACATTCCTCTTCTAAATGTATATATTTCTGGAATAATTTTCCTTGAAAAACATATATTTCAAGTTATTTAACTTCTGCAAATTCCCCAAATTACCTTTTGTTCATGTAAATGCTTGTAGTTTTTGTCTTTGTTTCTCACAATCCAAATAAATTTAAATTGGCAAGAAATTAAATTCATTTTCTTGCTTATCACACTTTTTTCCTCACTCCTCTCTCTGCCGTGAGGTCTTTCGCCTTTTCTTAAACCTGTTTTCCCTGAGACGCCACCACTTTGGCTGCTGGGCTCAGCCCTGCCCTGCGGTGGGTCTGTTGGAGCCGGCTGGAACCGGCTGTGTCCGGCATGGGACAGCCCCGGCCTTTCCTCACAGAGGCCGCCCCTGCAACCACCCAGTTGCCAGCGCCTTGCCACATGCAGCCGATGATACAGGTATATATGTGTAAAGTATACAAAGCATATAAACTATATTACTGTATGAAGTATAGTATACAAAAGTATATATTTGCTTGTGTGTGAGTGTGTGTGTACACACACATGAGCAGAGAAAGGCTGGAAAGAGGGATGGATGGATGTTACTATTATGCAACCATCAAACTCTATATTTAAAAGTATAATTAATGTTAAATGGAAATAAAACCCCAAACAAACCCCAGGTAAAGCTGTGAGAGTAAAGGAAGGTATTGTCCCAAATTTACAGATATTGTATTTAAGTTATTTTCCTCAATTTCACTATTTTAGGAGCCGGGTAAATTGCGTTGAAAAGTAGGACAAAATATGGGTCTTGATATAAAAACAAAAGGAATTAAACATGAATAGAAGAGAGATGTCCTTTACGTAATTTAATAAAAAAAGTATATTCAAGGTGTCATCTAAATCCAAATCCATCAAAGGGAAGACGATACATAGTCCTGTAATTAAATGGGATCATGTTAATGTCTAATGCTTTGTCGGAGAGTATCATAAACAGTTCATCTCTATGAAGATTTGACTCCTTAATGCCATTAGTATCAGGAAGACAGAATTGTTTCTGCTTGAGTGCATTTCAGGGAAGGTAAGTAAGTTTTGACATTTATAAAGTGTTTGAGAGACCTAATAGTTTCTTGTTTTATTTTACCTTTTTGTTGGCGGTGGTTTGGTTTTTTTGCCAAGCTTTTTCACTCAAGTAACAAGTTTCCAAAACTGTATACGGTATGTATGGGCTACCTGGACAAAACAAAATATTAACAAAGCATAAATAAGTGAAATTTGTTTATTATTGTATCATTTTATCTGTATAGTCTTGATTCAAAGCCTGTCAAAGTCGAAGGAAAGAATCTAATTATCTTCAAGTAAATTTGGGAGCATGCTTATATGCGATTGCAGCAGGTTGCCTCTTGTCACCAACCATTAGCTATGAATCATGCCTGCTGTTAAACAGCAGTCATCTGAGACTCACATTCTATGATAATCCAATGGGAAAAAATTATTCCAAGTTTCTTCAAAGCAGTAGAACTTCCTTGTCCTGATTATTTTCCCACAGAAAATTTACCTAAATTTTTGCAGTCTTACCTGAAGAAATGAATAACTCCATCTTAGAACACATAATTTTCAGAAATGCCAAGAAATATCATAATATAATAAATCCCTTACAAAGAATGCCTTTATACATGTTTAACCCTGGTTACTGCAATATGCAGTGGAAGAATATTTTACCACACACACATAAAGAATATTTCCCTTAGCTCTCAATTGTTAAGCCAAAATTGACTGGTCATTAACAGATAGCATACTGGTTAATCTATATATGCAATTGGCAATTTTGAGTGACTGGATCAATTTGCACAAACCAAAATGCCTTAGAAGAGCTGAATTTTCAGAGTGGACATTCAGAATTTCCTCCAAAAAGAACTTTTCAATGGTGTCTGAAGATAAGCCCCCACTGTTGAAAGGTCATGATAACTAATTATTAAAAATAACTGACTCTAAAACAGTTGTATAACTTCTTAGAAGATATTTTAACATCTAGATTTAATTTAATTCAATAACTTTTTCAGGTATATTATACTTACAAACATTTTCACATATACCTCCAACACATCCACTCCTCTCATTGTCCAACAAGCTTCCCTCTTACAGCTCCTGCTTTTCCAGATAATACTTAGTAAAACATTATGCAATGTTTATTATGTTCCTTATCCTGGAAAAGGAAAAGAAGATACATGGAAAGGTGCTTAATGGCTCAAAGTTGTTTATAAGCAAATTCTTCTAATTGTTCTAGTGCAAGCAATACATGATTAAAACTTTGATTAAGAAAGAATATTTCAATTAGTCTTATCTTATACATGCTATACAGTATCTGATCACTGGGGAATAAAGCTCTTTTGATATTAGTTAAAGGTAAAATTTCAAAGCAGTGCAAAGATGTTTTACTCCTATTGATGTTGAGAAGAGTTGCCTGACCAAAGTCACATACACTATGTTCAAAATTCACCCTATTAATTAAGAAACTAGACTTCAGAGATACTACCTATAGCTTAAGATGTCCTGGAGTAAAAACGACTGTTTCTATACAGTCACTATACTGTATGCAGTGTACTTGGTGTCCTACAAGTTTTGCCCTTTACAGTTCTTGTAATTTCAGAGAAACTGAGTGTCCTTAAAACTACAAATGGGTCAATTCAGTAATTCTGTCTGGAAAAACACAGTATTTTAAACAATCATCATTAAACAGAGAAAAAAAATCCTTTTGAATGTATATTGTGGAACTATGCACTTACAACACAATAAATTATGCATGCATTTTATCATCTGGGTGCCTATTTTCAACTAAAATTAATAGCAGAACATCACTTTAAAAGACAATTCCAGGGGGGTGGGGTTAAATTAAGGTTTATGGTATATATAAAAACACAATACCTTTTCACACACACAAGCTGTACTATTTCAGCTCTACAGGTAGCATAGGGTAACCTTTCCTAATGTTGGTACACTTAAACTGCTGTATATACAGCGATGTAAGTAGGCTACTATCACTTCTCTCCTATTTGAGTATTTTTATTTGGAACTCCCCCCCTCCCCCTCCCCGAACACCCTAGTGCCCCCTCCCCACCCCACCTCCCGCAAAAAGCAAACAAGCAAATAAACAAACAAACAAACCCATAAAAGCCGTGTATTCCAAGCTAGGAGATTAATTCAGATTTATATGTCTGACACATCCTTTAAGGCTGTATCATGGGCTTAAAGTTGCACAGAAAAAAGGTAATATTTTTTGCTGGAAGTAGAAAGCATGTTTTTTCTGCTTTAATAAAGAGACACACAAAATAGAGCTTTAACATATGACCTCTAATCATCTCCCTGCTCAAAGACGAGCTCATTGTCTCTGTCTTGGACGGTTCCTTTCCAGCATAAATTTGCTACACAGGGCCAGGCCATTAGCAGCGCACATGTGAGCCAGTGAGTGCCAATGAGTCTGAGGGATTGAATCCTCATCTGTCTATTAGTTGTGTTAGCCACAATTTCCACACATATATCAGTATAATTCCAGTCTTTTAATTAGACCTACATATCTTAAAGTTTTGGCTGGACTTTGTGTGCAGTGTGTCCTTTGATAATGATACATCTATGTGTATTTGATCTTGTTCATATGAGCTGTCAAAGTGAGCAGGAACTACCTGCACCTGGACTTCCAAACTCCTTTCATTATTACTATAATCTAGTAAATAAATTCATCTTCTGTCAGTATTTCCTTTGGAATCCCAATTACACAGTCACAGGACATTATAGGTAAGGTGAAACTGCAAAACCACTTTCAGAACTCCCTTAACTTCTGGTTTTGTTAAGACTTTTTCTAGATCACCATGTATGGACCAAGGGATGTTGTCTTTAATGGAATGGCTGTTCACTATAGCAAAGGTTCTGTAAAAAGTAAGAATATTAAAACAAAATGTTACTTCTATATGTTTATTCCCGGGTTGCACCTTCTCTGGGAACAGCAGGCATAGATATTTGTCTCAAATACAAATTGCATTTTCCCAGGAAACCAGCCCAACCTTATTTTCATAGCTTTTTTTTTTTCTTTTGATAACCATATAAAAAAAGAATGATAAAGCTGGTAAACTGAAGTTCTCTTATTAAGTTGTTTTTGGTTTGGTTTTTTTTTTTTTTAATATAGTTTGGTTTCATCAGATCTTTCAAGGCATTTTAAATGTTAAGCATGATATTCTTCAGGTATGCTTGTAAACTCTTGTTAGGATGGCAGGATTTGCTTTGATGTGCCCTGAATATATCTATTTATTTATGAGTTCAATGAATGAAAGATCCTGTGTGCAATAATAGAGCAGATACAATCTATCTGAACAGTAATTATCATTACGATTTGAGGTGGAGTAAGTGGATATTTCCCCTCCCCTGCCCCGTAACTACCGATACAGCATTACAGACTTTTAGCATTGCACTACACATTTGCTCTTATTTCTTCTGAAATTTGGCCCAGGTTTATCTTCCATGTGTTTTTGGCCACCATCAATTAGATTTCCCTTAAAGTGGAAAGGAAAGGAAGGGAAAACAAGAAAAATGGACCTCTGTTCTCTAAATCTAACTGGCTTGGGCCTCAGTTCAGCTTTCCAGTCATCTACTGCTGTTTGCAGTGAGCAAGGGCATCCAGTCAGGCCTCTGTCTCTTCATCCAGAAGAGCAGAGGTCTCCTGCATCTCCACAATGTCGCACCTACCCATCCCGTGACTTCCTAACCCTAAAGTATCTTAAATTGCACCAGATGCCTATATGTGAGAAGCTAAAGAAAACTCTAGGTGATGAATCCATACATTGCTGAAGTTAGTGAGGGTGAAACTTATTCACTATCAGACTTTTATTATCAGTATTCCTAAAAGTTATGAAACCTAATCATTTGGGGTTTTTATTTTTCTAAAAGGTTAATTATAATAAACTGTATTCTTAAGGTTTCTTTTTTTTTTTTCCTTTTTTTTAATTGATTTGTGATTTTTCTAGGAATATAAAGCCATTTGTAATAGAAGTCCAATAACTCCTGTTTCAGCTTTTTCATAAGCAGCCAAGACTTTCTATGATTCTTAAAGCCCATGTTTTTCCAGCAGTCTATAGTTTGTAATACAAAAGTTTAGAGATTCTGATTATAGAAATAATTCATTATAGTGTAAGGAAGGTAGGATTTAGAGAACAAGTAACATAGTCATATGAGGCAGATTAAGAAATGAGACTTCTGGAGGGAAAACCACATGATGTTATTATGCTTATTTTTTTTAAGATTTATATAGTAATGCCTATATTTCTTTGTAATTCTAACCTAATAATGTCAAGTGCCTAAGATGTAAATTATATGAAAATATAAAAAATACAAGAAAAATAGTGTTTTAAGATTCAAATTTGCTCTTTTAATGAATATAATTGTTCCTTATTGAAATGGAAGGAAGTGGAATGGAAGTGAAAGTTTGATTTATATTAATAAAAACCCTAAATTATATTGCATGTTATAAGAGGAAACAGAGAGCAGAAAATGAGAGAAATATAAAGAAAGAATGAAGAGGGAAGCACTGCAGATGTAAAAAGTTCATGTAAGAATGAATATAGACAGAAAAGGGTGGAACTTTTGGTGGAAATCTAAGGGAAAAAAAAAAAAGCCAAAGCATATGATAAAGATTAGACAAAAGAAAGGCATGAGAAACAGGCGGCTGTTTTAACAGCTATGTCATCTCTTTTTTACATGACAAAATATCATTCTCAATATTTATTTTATTAACTGATATGGTCTTCATTGTTTTTCTAATCCTTTTATCTTTTCACTTTTTTTTTTGTCTCATTCACTTGCTTTCTTCTTGCCCCAATTGTTCATTTCTACTCTGCACTTTTTTCTCACTATTTATTGCCCTTATTTCAGTTCCACATTCATCCTCTTCCTACAAACTCAGTGATCATTCTAGAAGTGTCTTTACTAGAACTTTTCTATTTTTTATGCTTGAAAAACAGACTACAGAGAGAAACAGATCAAGAGTATTTAAAATTATGTGAAGAAAGCAATGTGTAACATTAAAATAAAAGCGGCAGAATGAGATTTGGCCAAGATCATGCCATTTGTAATACTTGTAAGGACAGCTTCAAACACTGATGAATTTATCATAAACAGAATTGTTTTAATGAGCATATTTGCAATGAGCCAATTTTTAAACAAAATCTCTCTCATTTCCTGGTAGTTTAACTTCTTCAACCTTTATGTATTTTAAAATGAAGATTCTTTGGACATCATAAGACAGAAGTTTTATGTCTTATAGAGACATAAAGAAAGAGTTATTCAATCTTCTTCTCAAACTTAAAACTGTATTTTGTCCTTTGTGTTTGGATAACAATTGCCAATCTATCTTGAACTAAATTTGGTTTATCATGGCACTCACACACAAAAATCAAAGTTTTAGAGTTCCCAGAAATTAATTTATTTTAGAATTTTAGAATTATTTTATTTATGTAAAATTTTATTATCTAAATTTATTATCTAAAATTTTTATTTTAGAATTTTAGCAAGTTTTCTTCCTGAGTGACATTATACCAATGACTCACGGTCTGCAAGTGAATGAACATAATAGCTTTGTCCTTCACATTTTTGTTTTTACTACCTGTTTAGGTAATCAGTACAGTCTGAATGTTATTGCTAATATCAATTAAATCAGGTTAAAAGCATAACAGCAGGAAAAAGAGATCAGTCAGTTACCATATGAAAACCCAAGACGCTGGGGCACCTTATGGTATGTGCAAACAATTCACTATACAATTTCTGGAGAGAGAAAACTGGCATACTGTTGAATACTGTTTTCCTTTGGGTAAAATTTTAATTAAAAAAGCAGCATGGATACAGGTTTTCGATCTTCACTATTCAAATAGCTGAGATAGCTGTTTGAATTTTAAAATCTTATAAAGTATTTCATTAAAAAAGGCTTCTGTTATCTCAGTCTTAAACTGTTTATAATATGATTGACCAGAATTTATGAGTCAAGTGAAACCTGAAGTACATCATAACAAAACTTAAGAAGGGATATTGAAAAGATGCAATGACTTCTCCGGGATCAAACTTTAAAAGCAAATGCCTGTTTTCATATCTGAGGGATGAGGAAAGGTAGCTCCTGTTACACACAGCTGCTGGAAATCACAGTCACCAAGGGTGTCCAGAGCCCTGCAATTTTTCAGCCACTCACCTGAGCATGGCCAGACACATTTCTGTCTTACTGAGGAGGCATGCAGCTTGGATATTCCGATATTCATACAGCTCTATCACACAATGGGAACAGAGAGAAAAGGTCACAGAGGGGCCATTTGTCTGACCCTTAAGCTGTATTTCTACGTAAGCAATTCTGCATGCCCTTTTACCACACTTCTGCTCTGCATTCAGGGATGATCACATTTGTATTCATATAATACATTTGTGTAAACAGAGTTCCATCAAGATATGCCACAGCCAAGGGTAAATGTTAAAAAAAAAAAGTATACATTTTCTGTAAAGATTATTTTTCCTTTCTCTGTTTAATATTGTTACTAGAGGCATATGAGCACTTAATTGACATCCTTTTAGTTTGTGAGGCACTATGCATTTGTGCAATGGGTAAAAACTTCGTTAACTCTGATTTCTAGAGCCTGGAGGTATAGAAGTTAAAAGGATTTTTTTTTTTCTTTCTTTTCAAACAAAACATCAGTTTGTGCTTACCTTTGGATATATGAGGATGTGATACCTGCTTAAAAACCACAGAAATGTAAATACAAAACTGTAATAGTCTCAGTAGTAAAGGTCAAGCATTTAAAAAAAGTCAACAAGAGCTAATAAAAGGAAAAAGGAAAGATGTACCTTCCTACTTCTAAGAGACGATAAAAGCAAAACCAGATATGTCCATGAGGTATGTATAAAGAAGAACGTAACTTGAAAAAATTTACAACTCACTGTACTTCCCAAGTATTTTCTTTACATGAATTACACTTTTAAGATGGATTCATTAGCCCTAGTTTTGACATTTAAAAGTTAGACTTCTATTTCTGAACCAGTCATGTATGCTACATTTATAGTAGTCACAGGCACAAATATGTGAGTAGGAAAGTTATTTCAGTGTCTAAACCTATGTTTAAATTTCAGCTTCTAGGAACACCTCTGAGATCTTGCACATGTCTGAGTTTGTATCCCAGACATGTTTTCATGTTAGAATTAAGTCTGAGTATGTACTATTCTTCTTTCAGTTCCTTACTTTCCTGTATTTTTATAGAAACAAGCATGAAATGTATGAATTGGAAGGGAGCTATGGAAGGGACCAAGGCCCTCACCTGGACATTTAGTGGATCAAGATATCAAGTCACACACCCACATTATTGGCATCAGCTGCACAGCCACATGATCTAGACATAGCTGATAATAAACTTCTGGAGGTACCTACCTCTCTCCATGGATTGTAAAGTCATAGAATCATTTAGGTTGGAAAAGACCCTTAAGATCATCAAGTCCAACCATTAACCTAACACTGCCAAGTCCACCACTAAACCATGTCCCTAAGCACCACATCTACACGTCTTTTAAACACCTCCAGGGATGGTGACTCAACCACTACCATGGGCAGCCTGTTCCAATGCTTGACAACCCTTTCGGTGAAGAAATTTTTCATAATATCCAATCTAAACCTCCCCTGGTGCAACTTGAGGCCATTTCCTCTCATCCTATCACTTGTTACTAGGGAAAAGAGATCAACACCCACCTCATTACAACCTCCTTTCAGGTAGTTGTAGAGAGCAATAAGGTCTCCCCTGAGCCTCCTTTTCTCCAGGCTAAACAACCCCAGTTCCCTCAGCTGCTCCTCATAAGACTTGTTCTCTAGACCCTTCACCAGCTGTGAAGCCATCCTGACTAGTTCAGACTCAGTGGTTTAGACATAGTCATCAAATACCCTTTGAAATCCCCTAGGTATCTTTCCTGGCTGCCACATGCTACCTGAGGAAGACACAAGTCTTTTATCACATCTGAAAGTCTCATACAGCTGTTGCAAGTCATCTAGAAACATAAAATAGATATCTGAGCTCCCATTATCATCAAAGCAGATTAGGGATCTAGAAATCAGTTGCCCTATATAGATAACTAGTCTGGCTTGAGATACTTAGCACCCATTTCATACTTATACCTCCTGCTGAAAAAGATCATGGTACAGACATAGGTTTCTGTGTGAAGAAATTATGGCAGATTATCTGTCATGCAGATGATATGTTTAAGTATATACATATATATATGGACATCAATATTCATGTAGCCAAAAGATTTGGCTAAATATATGTTTTTCAAACTTTTATCTGTGTAGTGATAGTAATTACAGAATTATAGTAATAATAATTATTTCATTCTCATAATGAAACCATGTTATTTATTTGATACCAGTAAGAGTTGTTTTGGTTACTACTAGAAATAACCTCGCTAACATGGACTTGAGGAATTCCTGGGAGATACAGAAAAGAAAGTTCCACCAGTACCTGTGGCAGATCAAGTCTCATATACAGTTATTCTGACACCTGTAGTATTTCCTTGTGCTTATAATTTCTGGGATCAAGTTTGCAAGGAAACACAAAACTCAAAATCTGATCTTATAGACAACAAGGCTGCATGTCCAGTCGAGGGTCTGTTATGTACTTGCTTTGTTGTGTTCCAGATCCATCAATCCCTATTCTGAAGAGAACTGGAGTTAAGGAAAGATTTAATTTCTTTTAGATGCCATTCAAAGTAGAGGAAAACCATTCCTCCATATCTCTCACCATTTTCTTGGACTGTTTCACACTCTAATTTTGTCTGGTACCTTCCTCTCTGCATTTTTATTTTCTAAAGTTCTGCTCAGCACCTATGTCTAAACCTTCTCCATAACAGCCCATAGTTCCTTGCCATTGTCCTAGATTAAAATCTTTCTATACAACTGTTTTCTTTCTTAAAAATAGTGGAAGTTACCAAGCCCACTACAACCCTTTCTGTATGACCATCTTGTGGGTCCCATATCCTGTTCACAATATATTCTAGTAAAAAAAAAGTTATTGGTCCTGTGAGAATATTTTGTATTTCACACCTAACCTAAAAAATCCAAAATGAGGAAAGATATAAAGTGTCGATTTAGGGAAACCATTTGACTAATGTAGGTAAAGTCAACACCTACACCCAGAATATGAGTGTGTTGGGTTTTGGAGGTGTTATAAACCTTATTTGCATCTATCAGGTGGCTATCACAATAGAAAAATAAACTTTTTACTGATAAACCACCTATATAGGCTTATATATAACTTTCTGTATTTAAAAGTTTGGATTGTTAAGTTTCTCTGGTTTTTAAATATTTAGCAGTAATTTCCATTATGATGTTTCCAAGTGAAAGCCTGATAATAATTTTCCTTGGAGAAATTGTTCTGTTTTAAAGAATAGCTTTAACAGAATTATTTCTAACATATAGCAATGCACACAATCTTTTCACATGTAACATGCCTCCACCAACTGATAGACATAAGTACCTTGCAAGGCTGTATCTAAAATACTTCTCTGCTAATAATAGTGAAAGGTGTTTTCATGGGGTTATAAGATGTTTAGTATGAGAAGATACAGATGCCAAATAAAAGTAGACTTTAATTGTATTTTAGGAATAGCATAGGTATATTTTCTGATTAGATTTTCTCACCATTATGTAAAAATAGTTTTCCAGTTAAGTAATGAATGTATATGGAAAACTGTACAGATATCCCTTGTTATTCTTTTGGGTAGTGCTGTTAACAAAAGCTTTTTCCACAATGGAAAGTGTACCTAGTCAGAACTTTGTCTGTTTATATAAATTATACACACACATAAAATAAACATACAGATTTATGTTTTGTGTGACCCTTTTAACTCTCTGTACTTGCTGTTAAGTTGTATATTTTTCCATAGGAGCACTGTAACTCATAAGAAAATGACTAACGCTGAAAACTCAGTTAAGTCTCAAAAATAGGCATTAGTTCTGAGGCCTGGCACTCCTTTTGGGAAATCAAAGTTTTTATTGCCAGATAAATTAGTGTTTCAAAAGTATGAATACAGATGCTGTTTGCAAATTTGTCACAATCTGTCTTCCAGCAGAAAGAATTTATACTGTATATAGTAATGGAAAACAGAAAACTGCATATTTCACTAAATTGCAGCTGTGTATGGAAGATTTATATTGTTGTTCTCTGTCAGTGAAACATGTAGGTCTTACAGTATTTCAGTTCAGCATTCCACACAGAACTTTGGTATTCTTATTTTAAAGTTATTTTATACTTTTTAAATAAATAAAATATAGCATTTGTTGTAGAGAAAGCCATACATAATAACTACATTTATCAATGTTTTACTGCAGAAGATGACTGTGGTGAAAATCTTATTATTCTCACTACAGGCTAGACAGACCATACCTGAGAATTTCCAGTCTGCAAGCCATTTTCATAATTCCTAAGTGTCCACTCAGTGCAGTATTAAATGTTTTAGAGGGCTTGTATATCATGCCAGGTGGGCAATTCTAAAAGAAACGCCCAAACTAAGTGACAAAGTCACAGTTTTATTTGTATTGTAATCAAGTTCATTTAAAGATTGAATATTCTCAAATAATAGAAAGCTGCACCCAGATGGCAAGTTTCTTTTTGCTTGCATGCCTTCACATAATGGAGTCCTACTTTTTCTTTTTTTGCTTTTTTCTTCTTTTTTCCCTACTGTCAGTTCCCTTACAGCAACCAGCCTTCAAAACAGGAGTTAACATTTTTTGCAGTTGTGAAGTATTGGATCCAATTACTCCCAGCAACTAAAAACAGAGTTTATTTTAATAGGATTTGCAGTAAAACAAGGCATATAAAAATCAGATGCATAGGCAAAGAATTTTTCATCTTTAATCATTAAGCTACCAGTACAAATTGAGCCCTGAAGTTATTTCATTCCCAAAGGAGATCAGAGATTTAAAGAATTCAGAGGATTAAATATTTGTGTTTGAGTGAACATGCTAAGTGTTTTTGTGGTTGCTATCATTAAAACTGTATTTCAATACTTTATTTTAAATGCATACAGTGCACATTCTCTCTAAATGATAGCTTGTAACTTTTCCTAGATACGGGGCATTAAGGGCGTCTGTGTTATGTTACCATCTTTCCCACAGATGCCCACAGTTTGTCTGGTTTCTAATGTATTGTTACTCTTATAGGCAATTTAAACTTAGCATTTTTTCTTCAGTAGCAAAGAGCTACATACTACAATCTGTTACTTCTATGACAAAAAGATATATTGCTGGAGAAAAGAGTGTTCTTCCTCTGGAATACATGAACCCCTGAAAATCAAAATATGTTCTATCCAAATTATTCACAGTATTTGCCAAATGCCAATGATTTGTTTTCCCATGGGAAAGTAAACATGGAACAGGTGGAATTTTTCTTACATTGCTATTGAAAAAGACTAAGAAATTAACAACAAGATAACAAAATACCTAACCATTGTGAGAGAAATGAGTGAGAACTTATCTCAAATACAATTAACACACATGTAATAGGCCAAATGAAAGTCCTACACATAGTGTTTAACATTTCTTCCAGAATAAATGCTTATTGATGATGCATGCCAAATAATTTTTTTATTCCTGCATAATTGGTATATTTCTGTATGGAACAAAGATGTGCTAGGGTCTAAAATAGGTTGCTGGCTCCTCAGATAGCTATAGCACCTAGTGGTCTGCTAATCTAATGTTTTAATTTATGTTAAAGCCCATTCTTTACTTTCAAAATCTCTTTTTCCTCATGAATGTTTCAGCTACTACTGTGATTTATGTTACACCTCTTGTTACATATAAAGCGTGACAAAGAGTCACAATTTTCATGGTCTTGCTGGATCCTCCCTTTTATTCCCTTTTATTAAGACTACCAAGTTAGAGAAGGAAGTTAGGAAATGCTTCCCAGTAAGGAGCTACACGTTTCAGTAGATTACTGAGTCTGGCTGTTTAAGAATGAAGATGAAAGATGTAAACTTACTGGCATCTTCTGAGTTTCAGCATTTGGACCTTATTCAGAAGCCTTCTAGGGATGCATTCATGACTCAGGCTTTTGGGTTGTCACCTAGAAAACAACATGTGCTATTTGCCTTAACTACACTAAGTAAACTAATGAAGATGTCAGCTGGACATTATATAGATCAACATTTCCTCTGTCAAGTTTATATTTTATTCAATCTGTGCTCCTCTTTTGTTGTAATGAATTTAAAATTGAGACAAATACTCCGTATTTAAATTATTTGTGTCTTTTTATTCTTTATTTCTTATGCTACATAATTTTTATCTCGTTAGTAACTGTCCTGGTTTCAGCTGTGATAGAGTTAATTTTCTTCCTAGTAGCTGGCATAGTGCAGTGTTTTGAATTTAGTAGGAAAATAATACTGATAACACACTGATGTTTTTAGTTGTTGCTAGGTAGTGTTTATACTAAGTCAAGGATTTTTCAGCTTCTCATGCCCAGCCAGCAAGAAGGCTGGAGGGGCACAAGAAGCTGGGAGGGGACACAGCCAGGACAGCTGACCCAAACTGGCCAAAGGAATATTCTATACCATATGAAGTCATGGCCCAGTATATAAACTGGGGGGAGTTGGCTGGGAGAGGTGGATCACTACTTGGGAACTAACTGGGCATCAGTTGGTGAGTGGCAAGCAATTGCATTGTGCATCACTTGTTTTGTATATTCTGATTCTTTTAGTATTATTGTCATTTTATTATTACCATTATCATTATTTTCCTTCCTTTCTATCCTATTAAACTGTCTTTATCTCAACCCATGAGGGTTTTTTTTGATTTTCTCCCCGTCCCACTGGGTGGGGGGAGTGAGCGAGCGGCTGTGTGGTGCTTAGTTGCCGGCTGGGGTTAAACCATGACAGTAACAAGAGTAATTATAATTCACTTATGTGCAACATTTTTATATGGCCTTCTCAAAAGCCGGGTGTGTAGAGTGGACTATATGTAATGTCTGTATCTGAATACGTGACTGTAGCCATTTTCAAGAGCAATTCATCCCACTTTAAAGTAGGCATTTACAATGAGAGAACTGAATAATACCCTAGCATTGCCAGTTCTGTCCAATGATTATAAAGGCAGCCTGGATGTATCAGAAATTGTATCCCAGTGATATTACCGAACTGAATGCTGTGTATAGGCTATATATTCAGAATTGCCTCGCTCTGACCCAAAAGGTTGCCTATTCAGGATTCCCAGTATCCACAGTAAGGGGGCCCCAACAATATTTGGTGGTTTGGGCATGAGAACGCAAGACCTGACCAATCAAAATCTGTAGTGCTTTAAATTCCAATTCCTATATTAGAAGTTTAAAAGCTGGTTTGGAAAATATTCCCCCAAATGTTCAAACACCGTCATCTCAGCTATTGTCTAGGTATCATGGACAAGAATGTCTGATTAGCAGATCTCTTGAAAAGCTTTAATAATGCACACCTGCAATGGTATCATCCTTGTATGAAGGGAATGGAACTGATAGGGTTATCCCAATTCATGAGTATGAGTTTTGTATAAAGAAATCCAGATGGACTGGATCATGTACATGTGTAGGAGGGCAAGTGCAGGGTGTGCCTGAGAGAGAGAGAGAGGCTGCAGATGGTGTTTGACTGTTGAACTGAGAATATGTATCTGTAATTTATCTGGAAGATGAAGTAAACAGCACATTAATTAAATTTGCAGATGATACCAAATTGGAATGTGTTGCAAACACCACTGAGAAAAGATATAAAACAAAGTGACCTAGAAAAGGTTAGAAACATAAGCAAGACTTTAAAAAGTGATAAATAGTCTTGAGAATGAAAGTTAATATATTGAAAATACAGATATTAAATAAAACAGAGATAACTGGAAAGCAAGAATATTAGGACAATTTAAAGCATGATAATAGTCGTGGTATAGCCAGTTATGAATTCTTCTCTTCTCTTCTCTTCTCTTCTCTTCTCTTCTCTTCTCTTCTCTTCTCTTCTCTTCTCTTCTCTTCTCTTCTCTTCTCTTCTCTCTTTTTTGTGTTTGCTTTTGTATAGTATCTGCTATATTTTGGTTGATGGTATTAGAAGTGCAGTTCACTTCAAGTGCAGAAGATTCGTGTCACAACCAGAGAGACACTGTCCCACACTGTTCTCTCACTGGCCCAACAATCTACTGCTATAGCTATAAAAATCAGAGTGACTTTGGATGAAAATTGTCATTGTCTTTGAGACTGTAAAAAAAATTAAGTTCTTTATAGTCTAAAAGTAAGATTGGGTTGCTCCAATTGACTAATGTGGATAAAAAAAGCTATCAGAGCGGTACACCGCACAACATGTGTATTCTAACATGTGGACAATGTAATCCAGGAACTCAGAATCCTGATTCTGGTCATATAAACATAGCTTTAGGTACCTCATTCTGAGAAAAAAAAAATTAAGAACCTTATCTTGTTATTACCTCACTCCCTGCTAACATCACGTCTATTGCACAGCAGAGGATATCTTTCCTTCCATTTGGTCTAGCCAATGTACATATAATTAAACTCAGAGGAGTTGTTCTCAGTTTGTATTTAGCTTTGAAGTTTGCTGCTTCTGTTAAAGAATACAGAAGGGTTGTAAACTTTGTTTTATTTTTCCATCTGTACTACTTAAGTAAAACATACCAACTACCTCTACAAACACCGTTGTACCTTTTGTCATTGTGATTACAATAACACTGTGACTGACAGTAAGTTAATTCATCACAGTAATTTAATTCCCAAACATCCAAAATATGAAGAAATATGCATCATTGCACGTAATAGTTACAGCCCTCATCCAGGACGTGAGAACTCAATTTTACCTTTTCCTCTGACAGAGTTTTAGTCTATGGTTTGCATTTTATGGTCAAGTATGCAAATCAGTTTTGTAGGAGGGAGTTTAAAAAAAGGAATTAAATTAGAATAAGGACATGCAGTGAAGGATGAGATGAGTTTATAGTTTACAGGTAATGACCTTTTTTTTTTCCAAATGCTTACCCAGAATTCCCTTTACCACTCCAAGGATTGCTTTCAGCTCTTGTCCTTTCTTTTTCCTGAAAATTAATAAATAAATAGTCCTGGAAAGGGTTTGCTAGGACACCCTTAACAGTTATGGCTACATGGTACATTTAGCTATGTGGCAATATTTGATATACATTACACTTATGTTCCTGGCTGAATAGTAGCTTCAGCTTAATAGATGGATTATAAAGTACTCCCAATTAATTCAGTCTGTTGCTCACAATTTTCAAAGGATGCAGCAGGTTTGGTCTTTTCAGGCTTAGAAATAAGAGAGCCCAGGAATCTTACTAGCAAACAAGTAAGCTATTTTGCAGGAGGATTTATAGTATCAGATGTTGTATGCAGAAAGTATATTTGATGCTCAAATAATAAATTGCCATGTCTAACTGCAGACAGGAATATGTGTTTATGAATCCAGTTTTACAGAAACACCTTCCTTAAGGCTTCTTAATCAAAGTGAGAAACTGATTCAGACAGACCTTTTTTCTCAGTTTTCTCCTGGCTGATTTGTATATCGTTCCACTCTGCACATTGGCTGCTGAGTATCCTGTTGACATATTCCTATTACAATCCTTAGGCAATCAACAGCTTCCCTTAACACCGAGAAGGCACCTGCCTCTTTTCTTCTCCTTCCCAAAGGGAAGATATTGGCTTTTACTATGTCTGGTGAACCTTACTGGCTGAACTCTTAAACTGAGCATGGTGCATAGACACAGAAGTTTGCAATGCCTCCAAGATCCTTTTCAATATCTGGCTGCAAAAAGAATACTCTTAAAATCCCAACCAAATGCCTGTACAAATGACACCTTGATCAAAACTTATATTAGTTTCAAAACCTCAGTAATAAACCCCAAGATTTTTTTAAGAGATTGGCAAATACGTAAAAGAAAAAAAAAGATCCCTCAATTATTGGCAAATTTTAAGACCAATATGCTTGGGAAACACTTCTGAAGTACATTGACAGCAACCTCTTCTTGAGTAAGTAGTGGAAATGCATGTGTCTATAGTTGAAAATATTTGGATTGCTTCCTAGCAGGAAGAAGGACAAAGATTTAGAATCCATTTTTATTGATTCTTTTGCAGAATGCGTATTCAGTTTTTCCTGTCACACATGCAGAGCAACTCCACTTGCAAGAATAAGCGAGTGAGCAGCCACATCAGGAGACCATGCTTTCATGTTCCACTTAAGAGGGCTAAAATTGAAGGTTCTGCTAATGGCTTTGTAGCCATTTATTCTCCTTTACACAACTTTGGTGGATCCCTGTATCATGGAGAGGGAGTTTGGCCTCTGTAGCCAAAACAGAACCCTGTGACACCTATAAATTAAAAGTGTATTTATCAGGATATAATGAATATTATTTTTCCTTGAACCCAAACAAAAGCATACTAAAATAGTGCAACTAAAAATAGTATATAACTATATAATATTCTAAAACTGTTATAGCATGTTCAGCTACAATGTATAAGCATTTTACAGAAGTATATGATCAATGTGATCTTGATGTAGCAAGCATCTAAGTAAAAAGTCCTGGCAGACAAAGGGCAAGATAAGCCCAAAGGACTGCAAATAGGCAGAACAACCTGCCAAACCAACCAACACCAATGTAAGCAGCAATGGGAGCAGAAGAGATCCCCCTTTTTGAGGGGAGCAGGGGCAATTGCATACAAACATTGTGCATCAGTGAAGAAAACCGGAGAAGAAAGAATGTAAGACACTTTCAGCTGCAGCTTGCCTTAAAGAGCTCTGAAGCCTGATCACCGTCAGCTCAGTGAACCACCAAGGACCACAGCCATCAGTGCTAAATAAATGTAAATAATATCAGCTCCACAGTACTGTATACTTGGATCTAATTTAAGAAGTCTTAAAGACTAAAGGTTTTGTGTTCATAACGGTGATGATTAATAAGGTATGAGAAGTAACCATTAACAAGAAGTGTATTGTTAATGAATGAATTTAGTAAAGTTTAAGTTTCAAACTGTCCTGATTTATCAATCTTATGACATCATTATCAATTTTTAATTTCCATACACATATATATGTACACATTAATTTAATGGCAACACTTCTCTCTCAAATAACAAACTCAACAAGGTTGTAAAGACTGAACAATTTTATTTGAGAGACTGGAATTCTTTACTTTGTATCCTTACACTATTATTGTGTTCTCTTCCCTTTCCCCTCATCACATTTTCCCCCAAAATGCATTTACCATTAGGTAATCAAGTTTTGGTTAGGGTATTCTCAGTATACCTCTGGTGAAAATTAAGCCTTGAGCTTTCTATTGCCATGCAGTATTCCCTTTCATTTTTGTGTGCATATGAAAGTTGTTTTTGAACAGAGATAGAGTCTAGAAAAAGAAAGCCAAGATAACGTTGCAGAGATATATGACTAAACCCAAATCTTTCTTTTCTAAATGATTATCTGTTTTAAAGTAACTATGAGATAAGTGCTGAAAACCTAATCATTATCAGTAATTTATAATCACAATCATAGCTCCACTATCAGTCTTCAGAGTGAGATGATTTAAAATTATTTTCTTTTGAGCAGTTAATGTCTCATGAGTTTTCCACAGTGTCTGATGGCAACAGTTTGCAAGAGAAATATTTTTTCTTGTAATAGACAAATAGACAATAGATTTTTATCAGGTGACAGCTTACACAGTGGTGAAAATAATAATAATAAAAAGATTCTATAAATCAGATAGGTCTCGAACTCTTTTTTTTTTTTTCTTTTTTCTTTCAGCATCATTGACTATAGTGGAGTGCTCTGGTTTGAAAGAGCTTTAAGCTTATGGATGACACAAAATGTTCCTAGCTTTTCATTTTGGTTTGTTTTTTTGGCTTTTGTTTTGTTTTGTTTTGTTTGTTTTTTTAAATCCATGTACTTACACCCTCTGCTGGTAACCTGAATGGAGTTATGCCAATTTACATTAACAGTGTTGACACATATTTGGCTGTGGATTAAACTAAAGTATTTTTCATCTCATATATCTGCCCCAGCCTGTTATCAGAGGCTGCTGTCCCTATGGCAAGTGCAGATGAATGAAAATCTATTTCTTAATCAAGGCTAATGTGTTAAAGAAACTTGAATTCAGCATTAGCTTACCTTAATGTGACCGGCTGGAAGTTCAAGGAAATGCTGAAGAGCAATTCAGCTCTTCCTGTTCCTGTGGTGGCATCTTCTACAAGTGGGATAGGCAGCTAGGGGGTGGAGACAGATTCAACTGTCCCAGCTTAATGTGCTGCGATTTTTTCTTTCTGACACGAAGTCTGTTTTATGAGAAAATCTACTTGCAGCTGATATGGATAAATGGTTACTGTTCCTCACAGGTCTGTATTGTTCACCTGTCTAACCCTTCTCTGAGTTAGAAAGCAAACTGAGAAATAAAAAGGCCAAGCCAAGCCAACAAAACATACTGATACTGGAAAAGTACTAACACTCTGTTAATGGAGAAGTTGATAATGGAAGGATGTATTCCACTGCCCTGACTTGAGCTATAAAAAGGTTTAGTATTTGATGAGTCTGTAAAATGTGGTCCATTTTCAGTTTGGCATCCCTATTTGATGCCAGATGTTAGATGTTCTTTCTCCTATATAAACTGCACAGTGATACGCAGGGAGACAAGAGATCCTTAAGCGTGAGAAATATCTTTTTTTTTTAAAATAAAACTATATATTTCCAAAAATAAAAGTCAGCAAATAAGGCATGGGAAGTTGCTCTGAGCCCTTGACAAACTTAGTCTGAAATATTGTACGTACTTCTATTAATATCAACCTCATTAAAAGTTGACTGGTTTCGCAGAACCAGTCCTTACAATATTCTACATAAAACATACTGAACTATTGAGAATGAGAGAGGACTCTGAATAATTCCCTAGCGAGTGAAAATACATTTTCAATATTAAATTCTCAAATACAGCTCAATGGAATTTTACCAGTCTTTCCAAAACACTGTGTTGAGGGGGAGAACAAGCATGTGAAATATCCTCCTGACAGGTAGTGAAATGAAAAGCATTTGAAAAATGCTGCTTAGAATGAAAATGCTATTCCAGCCCTAACCATAGCATCACATTACCAGCTCTACAGTCACTTGCTTCCTCCTAAATATCCCTCTGCCATTGAAGCACAAAGGTCACTGAAAGCGAAAACAAGATTTGACCTTCACTATTTCCGTACCCATTCAGAAGACCAGCGCAGAGCAATGTGAGCAGGCAGTCTGAGCAGGTGTTAGGACGACAACTTGCAAACAGCAGAAAAAGGCACCTGTGCCTTAGCCATCCACAACTCTACTCTAGGGGAGTGGCACGTATATTTTCAAAATGAATTTTACTATTATGCTTCATACATTATATTGGTGTATGAGACTATGAATTGGGATAGCTGAAGAATGGAAGTAAGGTATGGGGTTTTTGTGGTGGGTTTTTTTGTTGTTGTTGTTGTCTTGGGGTAGCTTTTTCTTTTGTTTTTTTCCCTACCACTTTAGCTCTATGCCTGCTCACAGAGAGCTAAGGACACAAATATTACAAATAGTTTTGACAAGTTTGAAATGTTGTCTCACCTATTTTCCTCGTTCTACTAACAGCAACTACCATCCTTATGGCAGTAGCAACAGAGAATGGACAGGGTATCCGGGTGTCATCCACTCCTGTTCTTGTTTCTTCGCACTTATCCCATTCTCTTCTCTTTCTGCTAACATGGTATGCATTTTTGCATCTCTCTTGCTACATTTAGGAATGTCTAAGAAACAGACAAATCTCTCTTTCATTGCCACAGCTGCCAGAGAATGGCAATTTCCACCAGAAGTGTAAGTAAATATAGCTAGGGAAAGAACTTTAATTTCCTTATTAAAGGATATGGTTTGGTTTGGTGTGGTTTGGTTTGGTTTTAACACAATGAAATGGTAACTGCAGACAGTTTGTTCCTCCCTCCGCTCCAAATAAAAATTGTATCAACCAAAAACATTTGCAAATTCAAGCAAAATTCAGCCAATAGCTGCAGTCAGGGGCAATTAAAAAAGAGGAAAATGAAACTGAAAAGCTGAAATGTGTGTCTTTAGCTTTTTGAAATAAATATTTGAAGTCTTCAATTAATTTACCTTTCAGAATCACTACTCCTTAATTAGTAGATAGAGGGTTGTTGAACAATTAGTAAATATCTGGCGTTTAACATAGTGGGTTTTTTCCCCTGGTTCCTAGTTTCAGGTATCAATAATTTAATAAATTTATTTATACATTTGTAGTTCACTGCTGTGAACTTTTTGTTGACTTTCAATGGCACGTGATTATTTGGGAATCTCCTAACCCAGTATGCTTCAAAAGCTTCAGTAACTTTTTTGTCAGTCAAACAGCAATGGTGGGAGAAATATTTCCCTTAAAGTCTGAGTGATGAATGCTTCTTAACCACACCTGTGCACAGAACTTGATCCACAGGAAGGACCATATTTGCTTGAGAACGTATTCCTCTTTCTGTTTTACCTTTTCTGTGGCTGTCACCTCAAAACCTTAAAAATATAATATGAATTGGAAGCCTACCACAGAGAATATGCTTTAAATAAATTTGTACACAACATGTTACTGTAGCTATTGTAAGTATTTGATTAGAATATAGTCCTGGAGTACAATATAGTTTAATTTTTTTTTCTCTAATTTATCTTTCTGAGCTTCAGAACACAGTAAATGCGGCTCTTGATAATTGTACCCACAGAAAAAACCTTGACAACCTGTTTGGATGATTATTCAAGACAGAGAACTTTCCTTGATTTGAAAGTCTGTGGTGGGTTAACATTGGCTGGCTGCCAGGTGCCCACCACGCCACTCTATCCCTCCCCAGGCTGAAGCTTCCTTCAAGGCACATCCACCTGCTCCAGTGTGGGGTCCTCTATGGGCTGCTGTGGGGATACTTGCTCTGACATGGTCCTCCATGGGCTGCAGGGGAATCTCTGCTCCGGTGCCTGGAGCAGCTCCTCCCCCTCCTTCTTCCCTCACCTTGGTGTCTGCAGGGCTGTTTCTCTCACATATTCTCACTCTGCTCACTCACAGATGCTGTGCAGCATTTTTTACCCTTTCATAAATATGTTGTCGTAGAGGCGCCACCAATGTTGCTGAATGGCTCAGTTTTGGGCAGTGGTGGCACTGTTTTGGAGTCAGCTGAAACTGGCTCTGTCTGAGATGGGGACAGCTCCTGATGTCTTCTCACAGAAGCCACCCTTGCAGCCCTCCTGCTGCCAAAACCTTGTCACACAAACCCAACACAAAGTCCTTTGCTGCTGTTCATTTCTATTATTTCTTTTACCTTGATTAATATCAAATTGTGTTCCTCTCCTGTAATTTAAAAGGAAGAGTCTTCTTTCTTACATTTCTGTCATTGGTAACAATATTTGTATGTTTCTCTGACTCACCAATTCCTTATTTCCTTTTTTTTTCATTGTCAATACAACTCTCATATTATACATATTGGCCAATAGGTTACGAAAAAGAAAAAGAAAAAGAAAGAAAAAGGACAATTTAGAGTTATAGAATGGGACAAAAAAAATCAAAAGAATTGCAGGAGATTTTATTGCATTGCACCTTCTTATTATTGAGCATGCAGTTTTGGTTGCTTGGGGACAGCTAGATGTCATGCAACTTTAGAAATATTTTCCTGTTTCTGTGGAGTATGGTTTGCCAATGTATCTTATCTGTTCCATAGCAGCTGTCATCATTGGGAACAACTGAATACATTCGGTTTTTGATGTCAAGCAATAAATAAATAATTTATAATGAAAATGAGATAAGGCATTTACAATGTAACTGTATATCTTAAACCTGTGAGGTGCATCGCGTCACTTTGCCAGTTGTTCGTAATCATTCTCAAATGGGAAAACAAACTGGTAGCAAAACCAAATCCCAGATGGATAATAACTACTGAATTTACATCCACCAGTGAACACAATTCCACATATGCTTTCCCTGTATAAGATATGGCTGTATTGGCCCTTTCTGCAGGAAAACAAACAAGCAAACAAAAACACTGAGTGGGAAGTTTAATACAACAGTGTGCCTCATGTATGACTCCTTCTGGAAGAAAAAATTACACTTGTGACAAGAACTGGGAATGGAAATCTTAGTAGTTGGGTCATTCCCATTGAACTTAGAAGGCCTAACTTCATCACACAAACTTCATTAAACTTAGAAGGCCACAAACTCCATCAACTTACACACCCACCCAAATATTTGCTCAAAAGTTGCACTGTCGTATGTACTTATCATATGGTACATTTTATGGTGGCCAATGGATGCCAATATACATTTTGAATAATATTAAAATGTGTAGCTTCACTAGAAAACCCGCAGGATTACCAGTGAACAATGGTAAAGATTAGCTGATGCTGTCTTTTTCCTTTTTCCAACTTCTTCCTAAAAGTCTGACATAAAAACCTGATTGAATACAAAGCCTAGGACAAAAAATTTGAGTTGGAAATGAATAAAATGTCCCGCATGTCTGAGATTTATGAGATGCCTAGAAGTCCTTTGTCCATGTTAAAATAAGCAACTAGTAATTCTGAGACTGTCCTAATGGTCAATAGATGCAGGCATTTGCAGAGACTGATATATCTTCGGTGTCTTAAACAAGTCTCAGTCTGGTATGTATCATTCTTTAGAAGTACTAGTCTATTTCCACTAACTATAGAGATAGCAAGTACAATTAGCTTAAGCTAGCTCTTTTATATAAAGTTAGTAAAATGAACATTAGCCTAAACAAATGTCTGTCCCAGCTTTCAACAGAGAACTTAGAAGAGCCGTTTGTCTGATGTAGTAGGAAAATTCTGGAAACTTTGAATAACGAATAATTCAACAAGTTAAATTTACAGTTTCATCAAAGTAAACCTGGTATCATCAAGATAATGATGTGAAGAATTTTTAAATATATACAGCATGGGAGTTACCTCAACAGCAGAAAGTTGATGAAGAAGAAAGCAAACAAGCAAGTTTAACTTTTGAGGATATACAGTAGCTGTGTTTCAGTCAATGAAGGGGATATGCTTTGTGAACGCCGCAGAGACATCTCATCTATTGTTCTATATTTTTGTATATGTCTAATATTCATTATGATGTGGTTGTGTATCATCTAATATAAGGAGAGTGAAGAAAAAAAGAGAGAAGGAGAGAAAAATAGAAAGCATCAAAATTATTTTCATACAAATAAAATGATAAAACTAGTCGTTTCCTCCAGCTTCAATCATCAGTAAGGTAGATAATTAGCATAATAGTCACGTAAGTTTCCTCTGTACTCCAAAGCTTTACTAATCCCGTACTAAAATAAGTGCTTAACTGTGTGGGATGAGTTGTCCCTCAGGATGGGCACTTTTTCCTCCACAGAGGGAAATCTAGGAGTTGAATTTGGTTGCTCAGTTAGGTACCTACTGCCCTAAGGAAGTAAGACATCTATGGAAGAAGGGTAGAGAAGAAAAAGGACCTATGGGAGATGCATGTTCCTCTGAAGCAGGAGCTGGATGCCAGAGAGGATAATGGGAATCTCAAATGTTACTGGACACCTATGGTTAGTCAACTGACACTCATCTTGATGCTTTTTTCAGAGCAGTTAATGATGCTTCATTCAGCTGCACACTCTGCAGAAGTGTCTCATGCTATTTACAAACCATGGAGTTGTCAAAGGCATATGCACAGGGCTGACAGGGCAAGCATACAGTGTCATTTGAAATACCCTATGTTATTCCACCTGGCCTGAGGCAGCTGGTTCAGAACAGGGTAGATTTCCTTTTTTTTTTCTTCCCTTGTCTAATACAGATATTTCTGACATCCTAAAAAGTTTCCAATAACAGTAGACAAAAATATTCAGATGACTGTATAAAGCCCTTGAATCTCTTTGGCTTACAGTGGTCACCAGATTACACTGGACATATTAATAAACTCTGCATTAACTGTAATGAGAGCTTTAAAACTTGTCTCATAGGTGAACACCTACATTGAAACACCTAAATTTTAGGATCAACAGTCTGAAGCTGGATTTCATCCTTACAGCTTGATTTGGTCACCTAAATATAGGCATGTTATTTGAAATGCCACAGGTTATTGAAGACATCCGTATGTAATGGCCATTTACAGGTCAGATAGGATCTTCTAGAATGCCTCAAACAACAAAAAATAGTCCCTGTTCCAGCACTTAAATGCGGATCTGAATGCTGAGTAATATAAATCTTTCGACTTCTTTGTGGCCAGGATTTCACATTAGTTTGTGGGAAGTTCTTGATAAATATTACTGAACTATAGAAGTATTTTGGAAACATATATGTAATAAGACTCCTTGTAATTACCTCCTTAATAGTGGCCATTTTTACATTAATTTACCTTTTAAAAATGTGTCTAAATAGACACTCAAAAGTTTATTAACATTCCATGCATTTCAACGGCTGAATTTGTTTTCTGTGTTGTATTTGTATTATTAATAATTTAGAAGACCATTATTTTGTTTACCTTTGTTGTTGTTGTCACTACAGTCTTTGTTGTGGATAAATGTTTTGGGGTAATTCTGTCTTTTGAGCATCATAAACAGTAACAAATGCTTTTTGATTCACTTACAAATTATAAGAGAAGAGCCATGAAATTTTCCTAACCTTTTCTGCAGCTCAATAAATCACAAACAGACAAGAAAGTTAAGCACTGCTTCAGTGGAAAATCAGCAGACAGATGTAGCACACATTCCCCTCAAAATAATTCAGAACCTGTTCCAATTTATCAAATGCCTACTTTATCTGTCAAAACAATGTCCTTTCTCAAATAAAGGGCATTGTTTCTGCAGCAAGAAAAAGGTTCTGATGTATTGTTATCTGCAAATGGATGGTGGAATAATGGAACAACAGGCAGCATTTCAAGCTAGGAGATCAAAGGGCAGAATACATTACAATTCTTGTTAAAATAAATTAGGCTGAAATCGTAATTTTAATAAAGACATTTATAACCTTAAACAATTTTTGGACTTTACAGATCAGCAGAAACAGGAAGAAAATCTCTTTCAATATATAAGTTGATGCATTTCTTCCCATTGTGAGAACTTCAAATTTCAGAGAACCCAAGATTTACAGAGCTGTAATGTACATTAGCCGGTATCTTGTGCTGACATTACGCTATCTTACATTTGCAGAGGAAGTATTTTCAATTGCTTTATTCATTTTTTTGATGTATTTTCATATTACCATCATACTACAAAAACATTCATAGATTTCTAGATTAAGAATTTCCATAAGCAAAATTTATTAACTTGAAATCTTCCAAGATCATTTTGATCTTTAAATGTTAGATGACATATTGTGATAAGTCACAATATTGAGTCAAATTCCTACTTAAAATTAGCCATCCTTTCCAAATTCCACTAACAAAATTAAATTAAGAATGAAATAATTTTAAAGCCCTATCCTCTCTAGAGTAAATTAGAAAACAAAAAAGTAAACTGTTAATAATTATCAATTAATTAAAAAAGCCCAGGAGTTTTAAGTGTTCAGCAAATCTGTACACTCAAACCTGGTTCCATTACCAAGTCATTGTAATGCTCAGATACTTTCTTTAACCTCAACATGTCAGATATTTATGATGGTTCCTGCAGCCAGCTTGATCCTGAGCTGAACTGTGACAACTTTGCACTGATGTATCTGTCTCCTCCATGATTGCATGTGGCTCTTTCTTTCTTATATTCTTCCATTTTTCAATTCTTTTTTATGTAACTGTGACCTCTGTCAGTTATTAGGTTTTTTTCTCCTTATGATACATTTTTAATATCACAGAGTCCTCTAAAAAAACATGACTGAATCAACTCCTTTAGAAAAGTATTCATTTATGATCAGCTAATGACAACTTCAAAAGTTAGCAATATTTCTTTTTTTTAATAAACACTTTATTTATGCCTTGATATTCATAGATCTGTAAAATAGGGTCTCAATCATTCTATTAAAAGAAACTCTATGATCAGAATCATAGCAAAGTAAAAAAAGAACATTTTGCTAAATACCCTGTGATAAGAAGGTCAGGTTTATTTCCAATCATACTAGTTTTTATTTCAGTGACATTCCAGTGCAAGGCAAAAACTAGGCCCAGCATCTTGAAATTTGGCCATCTGTTAAAGCTCAGTTATGCCAGCTCTTACTCAGCTGCATAAGTAGATGTGTGTGTTTATAAATAGTCCAGCTGAAATCAATTAGTCCTCGTACAGTACAATGCACCTGATGGGGAATTCTAAAATTGTCCTAATTGAGATTAGACTAACTCAGAAAGGTCACTAATATCAAAACAAGGCTTGACCAGTGTGAAACCAAGTAGAATTGAGGAAAAATAATTGCATCCCCAGCTGCACATCGCCAGTCCCTTGCTAGGGGTAGTTCCACACGCACTTTTGCTAGCAGCACTGTGTGAGAGCACTCTCTGGTCTGTTGCAGGCTAGCTTGAACAGTTTAATTAAGAAATTTGCACCAATACAACTGATTTTGCCTGTGCTATACTAGGGAACACTCACATGAACAATGCCAGTGACTGAAAAGCTGCAGGATGACTGCCAGCTAGTGGGTAGTGAGAAGAAACTGAGTGATAAAAATTTTCACTCCAGCACAGCCCGAATGAGAAGGGGTTGTGTATTTAAGTCTCAAAGGTTTGTAGGGTTAGGCTGGCACATGCAGACTAAAATTCATTGAGAAATATCCAGAGACATTCTTTCACTGCTCTTTGCTGCTGGAACAATTCAGAACAGCACTAGTTTGTCTTAACCAAGCGGTAGAGCAGTGTTCAGGATAGTTTTGTCGGATTAATCAAAACAAATTGAAACCAACAAATAAAGAAAGAATCCTGCTAGCAGAGTAAATAAACACTAATGTTCCGAGAGAGAGCTAGACACATATAGTATTAGCAAATATTCAAGCATCACTTCAAAATCTTCATCCCACCTATTTTTTCAAGAAGTAGTTGAGAATAGTTACCACCTTTTTATAAGCACAGAGCAGAAAACTGGGTTTCAAAGGTGACACTATTTAAGGAATTATGAAAATATACATTTTTATGACTGATATTTACACTCACGAGTGTGATGAAAAGTAAGAAGTGAGAAACTACTACAAATGTCATTTTATTTTAATAAAGATATTCTGTAGCTATTGACAAAAGAAAATGGTCATTAAATAAAGATTAATGAGGAAATGAATTAAATTCAAAGAATGTGAAGATAAAATAAAAAATGTATCTGGAGAAAACAAACCTTTCTCTTCCAGATATTCTTAATCAAAATCAGACACAAAACCTAAATTGAAATAGTTAATTAGGACCCAGGCCTAAATCTCTAGGCAACCAAAATGCCAGCTGAAATTACTGAGGTTTTCAGATGCGCAGATGATTAGGAATAGGACGATCCCAGATCAGTGCAATTCATACAGAGAGCACAATCTCTATTGAAATCTGACTTTGGGTTGCTCTGGAAGCAAGCTGGAAGAATAGAAAACACCCAGTTTGAATATCAGCCATAAATACTGTCTGAAACCAAAGTCAACAGAGATACATCAGTGTGAATGGCTGGCAAAGAGTAAATAATTTGCCATAATTCTCTGCAGAGCTGCACCAGAAACTTTTCCTCAGAGTCATTTCTGATGCTGAGAAAGCAAATTAGGACCTTGTTAACACCAGTCTCTGCTGCCTTGCCCGTTATGTCCTCACTCCCCTCCATGAAACAAACATAAAAGTGCAACTACAAATGAATAGATAATTCTGATGTGATAGCACATTTCCCAAGGGAAAACGACATGACAAAGCACAGGAGACTGGGAATTAAACCTTCCATGTCTAGGATATGCACAGTGCCCCATGTCAAGTGAAAAATATCCATAAAACCACTACTGCTGTCTGTGGAACACTTTCAGATTCATGTTTCTGTATGACATTTTGCAAAAGGAAATCACACAGGATTCTTGGTTTGGCACTGTTTCCTTTCTTTTAGCTACATCTTTCTTTTGCTTAAGAGAGAATTTTCTCACCAATAGTTCAAAAATACAATGTATAAGAAACAAAGTGAAAAATTTTTAAATGAAAGTGATCAAGGCCATAAACAGTACTTTCTGTGTGAGAATGAATGCTGACAGAAAAAAAAGGATAGGAAAAAAAAGTTTGCCTTCTTAAGGAAGTTAAAGTATTCAGGAAATGTTTTATTCACTGATAGCCAAAAAAACAGGATCTTGCCTCTTTTCAATATGAAGTAATGGAAGAATAAAATAAATTATATACAACTGATTTGACAAAGCTCTTCCTAACCGTAATAAAATTTCACAAGGTGGTCAAAAACCACATTGTTATCAACACTTCCCACCAATACAGTTCTGCTCAATTATCATTTTTGCTTTGAAAGCTAGATTCACTTTTTGCAGAGGTGAAAGAAAAATGAAGCCATGTGTGTCACTGCTTTAAAAAAAAAAGTGGTTTGTGGTTCATATTTTCATCATCTTGTAACAGAAATTCATAGGAAATGAAGTATGAAACTGAACAGATACATAATATCCTTATTTTCCACTTGATATTCACATGTTGATCTCGTAATTAGGGAAAGAAAATCAAGACAGTTTAATCTGACTTCTCTCAGGAAAATTATTTTAAAAATACAAAGACCTGCACACAGTTACTAATTTAGGAGTTAACTCTGACCAATACTTACTTGAACAGTCAGACGTATGAAATCTTGATCTTGTCTGCTAAGTAGCTTTATAAAAGGTGGTCACAAATGGAGTCCTTTTCCATATAACATTTAGTTGAAAAAGACAAACCAACTCATTTCATTTAAATTTCAACAAATTATGTTGACTCTGGTACTGTATAGTATCAAATTAAATTGCTACACATCATATTTTTCTCCAAAGTTAAAATTAATTGTGACATTGAGTAGATACTTAAACACACAGTAAAAACGACAATTTTAAAATGAAATATTTCGTGCTTAATTAAGAAAGGTTACGAATAGCTTCCCATTTGGAGTGTTTTACAGTTCTTCATCATTTGATATACACATCAAAACATGGAAATACAAACTATGGATCTTCCAGTCTAATACACAGCTTACAGTAAAGGGAACTTTGAATATCCCCTTAGAGATTTCGGCAATGATTTTCCACTCCATTACACCAATTTCATACTGGGGTAAGTCCATTGATGTCAATGGTGTTACATCAGCTTAAAAACAATATGACAGAATAGAAGATCAAGGTTATTCAAGCTCTTATTTATGGTTATGGAAAATTACACACGTCTGATGTACATGTACATAACAAGACTCTGTGTTGTTTTGTATTTCTTTGATAATGAAAACGTCCTCGTATACAAAAAGCAGAAAACTGAAGTTGAAACATAACAGGTATTTACCAGCTAAACATACATAGGTGTAGACAGCAAATGCTGGTTATAAAATAACCATGCAGGATGACAGCTGCTCAGCTACACTAAAATTAAATGTGAGAAAAGTTTGAATAGGCTGAATTTTCAGAAATGAAGAAGTCCCAGGAAACTATAAATCAGGAAGCCAATAGGTTTAGAGTTGTATCTACTCCTGCATTACCTTAGTATTTTATTTTTGTTTATTTTATGTTTCCAGAAATGTAACCAGACTCATTGAGAATTTCTGAAATATATTACTCTTGACACAATAGCCACATAAGTAAAAATGCTGTCATAGTCACAAAATTAACTACAAAGACAAACTCCTGTCAGGAACATAAAATTGGTCTAACTGGCTGAATCTTCATCGTAGCTGAGAGAGTATACCTGAGAGCAGTCTGAATGCCCGGTTGCTTCCAATACACAGGGCTGCCCAAATACACCACCCAAGTGCAAGCTGTTTACACATCTCATCTGTCCTGTGGCAGATCATGTCTGAGTTTTCTGTGAAAAACTCTAGAGTGTCTGCAGAGGGGCATCAACTTCTCTCTTCTTCCAGATCCTATTGCATCCCACAAGAACAAATGAGATAGCTAGAGGCATAGGTTTCTCTCCCTCCCAGTCCATACTGCAAGTAAATCCATGCTGGAAAGACAGTAAGCCCTTAGGGACCTGCAGATATGCCCCCCAAACTTTGTGAGGAACATACACAGACAGGCAATGTGGATGGCTAGCTGTTTTATTCTCAAGCAGACCTGGGCATTGTTCATGGAATCCTGTGCTGCCTCATTTAGCTTTTCATTCATGTTACTTCCAGATTTTTTCTACTGAAGTAATATCTAGTAGTACTTTCACTTATCTTGTATTTGTGTCGTAATTTTTGTCTAACAAGCGTACTTTGCATTTGTACTTATTGAATTGCATGCTTTTTCCTTAAGATAGTTTCTCTAATTTGCTTAAATGTATTTGAATTCTAATGCCAAAAGCTCCTTACCTCCCTTTCCTCTGCAGCTTGATATCATTTATAGGGTAAGACCCATTCAGAATACGTGCTCTTTAACTGTCAAAGTCAGTAATGGAAATATGAGATAGACCTAGGTCACTCTTTTCTCATTTTTCTCTCTCCTTCATTTTTCCAATATGATTGTGATCCTCTGATTAACACTTTGTCAGTAGTTTTCCATCTAGGTAAGTACCTAGACCATTTTTGCCATAGGAAAACATAACATGAGATCATCTCAACAGCTCAAAATTTGTGACATTCGCTGCTTTTTAGTTCTCACAAAGCCTGCTCTCTTGGAAAAGGAGAAATATTATGTTGTTTAAACATAAATATGTGGATTGTTTCTTGCCACCTTAATGTTATGATGATTTTGTATGTGTCTGGATTTTGGCCCAGTTGTTTTATTTACTTTATGGCTGTAACCAGATGTTCTTATCAGGCTCAGAATTTTATTATTACAAGGAATTGTGAGAAAGGCTACTCTATAAAAATGCAGCAGTATCCACTGCAGCATTATTAAACATGCTAGCTGTTACATTTTCCTCTGGAATATTTCAGAGATGAACGGACAGCGTGACGTCTGGGAGTAAGATACTTTTTTTTTTCTTTTTAAAGCATCACATTTCAGCACCTAAATTTAGGGGTTTACAGAGTAAGTATCTATTTATCAGCAGGAAACGCAATCTATTTGCCTAAACATACATATATAATACCATCTGAAATAGCAGACTCAGGGTATCACACTTGACCTTTAGCTTCAGAAGGGTATTTACTTCCAGTATGTCCTGTGTCCTATCTGCCTGTCCCAGAAGTCTTGATATATTTGAACACATCAAATTACAGCAGGTACTAAGTATCCTATCTCTCCTGAGTATAACGGAGCTTGGACCTGTAGATCACATGCAGACAGCAATATTGTAAATACTAAATATAGGTTTTTTCGAATCAACACTTGAATAAAAAAAAAAAAATCAGATTAATTTAACTGACCTTTCAAAAATAAAGCTTAAATATTGTTGGGAAGAAAAAAATAAGCAGTAAGCCAAAACCTAAACCTAATGTCATAATGTATAAAAAAGGAGAAAAATATTAATACTAACAGGAACGAGACAAGTCTATAAGGAAGCATACCATAGAGAACTTGAATATGAAGATGCATATTGAAGTAAAAAAAAATCAATTTGAGGTAGTACAGTAGAATGGATGATTTCCTATTTCTCCTGTATAAAAAGGTAGGCTAAATTAGACAAGACCCTCTGTCAGGTCTTTCCTCCAGTTATAAACTTATTTCAGGATGAACTGAGCCACCTTCTGGAAACATCTATCTATCTATCTATCTATCTTCTTTCATGTAGAATGAGAGTAGCCAAGTCTCTTACACTAGCAGCTAACATTCAGATGGCTACTGTTAAGTGAGATTAATCCCATCCTGTCTTTCTACTACACCAATTGTTTGATAGAGTTTTAATCATCTTGCACTTCAAATGTTAAATCAGTGGGGTAACAGTTGCTTGCTATGAAAAAAATTCATTACTTCCTGGATTAACTCATTGATCGGTGGTTTTATCAGTGACATATTAACACTTAGCAAGCTGTCTCCAAAAATATTTTTTCTTAGTTAACCCTTTACAATCTCCAGAAGTTTGTGGGGTTTTTTTGTTTGTTTTTTTTGGCTGTTTTTGTTGTTGTTGTTTGGTTGTTGGGTGTTTTTTATTTATTTCTGCTGTTGGTCAGCTGGAGGTATTGGGAAAAAAAATGTTTTGAACATCATTTCTGAGTGAAGACAATTTTGTACATTGTGGTGGGTTGATCCTGGCTGGCTGCCAGAAGCCCACCCAGCTGCACTCTCCCTCCCCCTCCTGAACAGGACAGGGGGAGAAAATAACGTGGAAGAGCTCATGGGTTGAGATAAAGACAGGGAGATCACTTACCAATTAGTGTCACAGGCAAAATGGACTTGACTTGGGAAAAATGAATTTAATTTTTGCCGATCAAAAATAGAATACAACGGTGAGAAATAAAAACTTTCTTAAATACATTTTCCCCGAGGCGCCGCCTTCTTGGCTGAGGAGCTCAGCTGTGCCCTGCAGTGGGTCGGTCGGAGCCGGCTGGAACCGGCTGTGTCCAGCACAGGGCAGACCCAGCGTCTCCTCACAGAGGGCACTCCTGCAGCCCCTTGCTACCAGCACCTGGGCACCTGCACCCAATGTCATGCATCTCCTTCTAAAAATAGATTATTTCCTGTAGATAATATCCCACTTTCCTTACAGCTGAGAATTTTTTTCCTCTGGTTTTCACATACTTTATTTTGGATCTCAATAAATTATTCTCTCCCCAGGGACTTGCCCTTACCAAGCATTATGTCTGCTTTTATTATTCCTTTCCTTTCCTTCATCATTTTAAATACTTAAAAAAATAAATGGGAAAAAAAATGGAGAGCTGAGATGATAAATTTGTTTCAGGTCGAGCAGGACATTTTCTTCCACTACAAAATAATAATAATAAAAAAGTCCTCAAACTATTATTTTAATTTCACCAAGAAAACACACAATTTATAAAAGATTATCCCTCCAAGAATAATTCTTTTTCTTTCCCAGATCCATGACACTATGTGCACAGTTTTTCTAAACCAGCTTTTTTGTAACTGCTTTGCCTCATTACCACTTTTACTGGTATTTTCCTGCTGGTAGATTCTTCTTGTAGCTGTGTGAGGGACTGGAAGAGTTAATGTCTGTCAATGTCTCAAACCTTGTAGCAACCAAGGTGCGGTCTGCATAACAAAGAGGGCCATTAGCAAGAAGTTGGCTGGCATGGACACAGGGGGTGTGCCGGAGGGTGTGCAGCCCTGTGTTCTGGCAGAACCAGCCTGGTAACCCACCGCATATGGCCAGAGGCCACACAAAGTTTATCTGAGGCGGGGGCTTGTAGCTCCTTGGCAAGTCCCTAAGACCACCACCCCAATAAGCCGCACATGCTCAGTAGATAAAGAACCCTCTGGAACACTACTATATATGTTGAGAACTGTCTGGAATGAACCCACATAAGTCTTCAAGAGGCGTGACTGTGGACGGAGATTTAGGCTATAAAAGACCCAACTGCAAAGAGCCACGTTGGGCGCGCCCATCACCGGAGGATTGCCGCGCTCGTCGCCGACGCCACGGGATCCAAGGGTCGTGACTCTCTCTTTTCTTTTCCCCCTCTTTCTTTTTTTTCCTTATTCCTCTGTTTTCTCTCTTCTTGTGAACGTTTTGCTGCAACCCACGCTGCCCACCGTTACGCCTTCCACAGTTTGGATTGTTCGAATAAAGCGTTCAAAGTGATCGTTTGGTGTCGTTTCACCTTAATTTAGCCCAGGGGGATCCCAGAACCTCCACGACCCTCTGGTCTGTCCGGTCTGGGTCGTAACAAGCTGCAATAAGTGTTGGCTAGTTTGAAACTGTCTCGGGCTCATTCTGCAATCATCGTTTTTCTTGGAAATGGTTGGTCATGTTAATGGGTGACTGTTGAGATACGGACTACATCCCTAATGTTTCATGAGGTAGCTTAGTTGGTACAGGTATCCTCTGACAGCTGAAGGCTTCTTGATTTTCCTCTGAGGATCAAAGAGGCAGAACAGATCTTCTCGGAATCCTAACAGTTTATGGAAATCAAGCCTGCTGTCTGGTGGATATGGGCATGACTACTTTGCAGTCATTGCTATTCATACTCTCAGGAAGTGTTACGCAGACAAAATGGCAATACAGAGAGGCAAACTGATAACTCAGCCTCATCTCCCTCTCTGTGAATTTTCAGAATGGCTGTAGAGAGAGGGTATTGTATATTTTGTTCAGAATAGGAGGAAAGACAAATAAGTGTGCTTCTCATAGTGGTTTAAGCAGCAGGCATCATTATTTTGCTGTGGATAGGAGAACATTGTACTGTCAGCAATGCAAAAGTGACTTTACTATGACGGTAGGCAGATTTTGATATATGAGATCAACCGAATCATGATAAAAACATTTAAGCAAAGGACGTTAGGGCTACATTTACACTGAGTAAAACAAGGCCAGAGCATGGATACAGGTGCGTGACTGTCCAGGCTGCTTAATTGTCAACATGTTCCTAAGCTCAGTTTCCAGCCATGGCAGCTGGCACTCTCCCAGTCATTGCTCAGATGCATCTCAGAAGAAAACGTGTGCCAGTGACCACTCGCAGTAAGCAGTTTTGGTATAGATACCCTGTTTTGCATGGAAGAAAATTCATCTCTGAGCCATGTCATGTGTCTTGGCTTCAAAGCCAAAGTACGTCTCTGATGTATTTTATTCAGTATTAAGTGCAGCCTGAGAACAGGAAGCAGAATAACACAGAATAAGAGTAAGCAAATTAACATTGTAGAATCACTGTGTGAAGCTACACAAGCTTCAGATTCTAGAGTTTTCCAAATGTTTTTTTAATTTTTTTTTTTTTTTACAATTCCACTGAAAAGTTTGGAGGTTTTTTGTGTACTTACCTTTGTTTAGCATGAAGAATTCAAATCCAAATACTAAACCTAAGTGAGTTAGCCAAATTTGGATTGTTCCTTAAACTAAGCACTTGTTTTCCGACCAGGAGACTGAAAATTATGTGAAACAGTCCATATTAAGTTGGGACCTAAGTTAATCTGTAAGCTTAGATTTACTTTTCAATGTATTTTAAAATCAGTTTAAATGAACACATCACAAAATCTGTGGTAGTGAATGGTAGTAGCTTTATGTGCTTAGAAGGCATACATATGTGTGTGTGAATACGTGAGCATGGACATGTTATGTAACATAATTGTGATATAAAGGTTCTTCAGTTAGTATTTTTTTATGTCCTGAACCTATTTAAATGTAGCTTGTCAAATCATATTTTTTCTTTCTTTTTCTTTTTTCTTTTTTCTTTTTTCTTTTTTCTTTTTTCTTTTTTCTTTTTTCTTTTTTCTTTTTTCTTTTTTCTTTTTCCCTTTTTCTTTTTTCTTTTTTCTTTTTCCCTTTTTCTTTTCTGCCTTTGCCTTTGCCTTTGCCTTTGCCTTTGCCTTTGCCTTTGCCTTGTATCCCTTGAAGTCAATGAGAATAATGCCATTAACAGTATAAGCTAAAATGAATGAGATGGGACTTGATAGGTAACCATATCTTTTTTTGAAATGAATGGGACTTAATGGCTGCCCTCCCCACATTACAATGACTCCTGTTCCAAAGCCGTTGCAATTGCAAAAACCAAAATAAATAGGATTTGATAACTAGCATAACTATTGGCATAGTTATTGAAGCCTATATATTTCAATGGAGTGGTTTGCTATCAACTCCTACGGGTTCTGTGTAAATCTGTGTTTTATTTAATCACTTTTATTTAAAGTAGAATTCGTTAGCTGACAAATATTATTAGTTTCTATGTGTACACTTTACTTAGAGTTTATCTTCCAAGAAAGATAGAGTTCCCTTAAATTTGCAAGATTTTGGTAAAATATAAAAATATACTTCAGTTCTCATAACTCATTCATGGGTCTTGATCCTGCAAAAGGCACACATATGTGAATTTACACACTTATAGATACATACATCCTTCTAAACATAATTGCTGAACATTTTTTTTTAATATCTGTACTCCTTTTGAGATCAATGAAAACGCTTTCCTGGCATTCAAGTCCACAGCACAGGTTTTCACAAAGGATATGGGAAAGATGTTCACTGTGTATTGGTCCAGACTGTAGGTGGAAGCGGTTCTTAACCACTTTCTAACTCTACTGTGAACTACATCCTCTAACAAATTAGCAGACCTATTCATGGTTAATCAGCTGTGCAAGGAGACAAGGCTGAGCTAAGAAGGGGACGGTATGCAGGTCTTATTCCCATGTTACTAAAATAAAGAGGCTGAGCGTTTAAGAGACAACGCTGGTGTATAGTGACTCAGAGGATAATTCTGCAGTTGAGGACCTGATAGGCATTAAGACAAAATCTGGTTCAACAGAGTAAAAAGGAAAATAAAAAGGAACAAATAAATTGTCTAGCCTTACACACATCATATAAGGAAAATGAAGAATGTTTTGTGCCGAATGCACACGTGATTTCACTTGATGAAATTAAGAGCCTTTTAATACGTGTGTAAAGAGATAAGGTTAATTTATCACAGACCACTGGCCTTAAAATATCTGAATCTATCTACATATTCAAAGAAATATCCCTGGATTGACAGATAGCAAGGAATGATGGACTTCAACTTGCATGTCCTTTGACTGTAAACAAAGCCACTGAAACCAGTAAGAAAATTTCCATTGACTTTGGCAGGCGTTGGATACAGCCTAAGCATCTCTAATAGGATTCTGCATGTTTGAAGGGCTTGTGGGAACTGTCCTTAGAAGAAAGGCCCAGAAAGAGTAGTTCAATAGGCAATAAGAAGGGAATGTGATTCCATAGAAAGGTCTTTCAGTCCATATGGATCTCATGGTTCCACACTGAATATAAAAAATAGTCCATGTTATTTAATAAAGAATTGCCACCATATATGGTAAATGCAAAGGATCTAGTCAGTCCTTTAAATTAGTCCAAGTGTCGCACAAGGCACATTACTTATCCAGAGTATGCTTTCCAATCTGGTAAAGGATTACTTAAACACTTTGCAAAAGAGACTTTTCCAAACTTTGTGGTCTCCATTGAATGCTTTTGAATTTGAAGGAGTATTTCTGTTTTGCGGCCAAAATTATTTTGTATAAAATGTATAAACACTCCAGAAGAAAATAACAAAACCCTTGTATACTTCTCTGAGGCATGTGCCTTAACTACTAAAATAAGAATCATGCCCTAACTTCTATGAGACTGTAATTTTTCCCTACAGAGCAATACAGTTTTATCAGAAGTGAAGTGGTCACCATGCTTCACATCTTCTACTCCATAATTCCTGCACAGTGTGATGGTAGGTAGGACACTCTCTTGTGCTGTTAGAACTATTGGTTTAAAATCCCACAGGCCAAGTAGCAAATGAAGCCCCTATTTCTCACTTTATGAGAAACACTACTTACCAGCTGCCGAGATAATCTTGTTTTACTTTCTCTCCACTCCTCCTCAGATGCCATGTGGTGCTAGATGTTATTTAGGTAAGAGTCCTGATCACGCACTATTTTTATCACATACTTGGTTACTCAGAAGTATTCATATGGAAAGCTTTCCACTAGTTTGTACTGTACAGTAAGTTTTCTTCTCAATATATTGATAGCTGTGGGCTTATCCAGCATATACTTTAGACAAAAAAAATCATTCTGAAAGAAGTGGGAATTATGAGACAAACTAGGTACTTTCAACTCTGTTTTGTGTTCTTGTGCTTCAAAGTTTTCCTAAGTATTTTGTTCCCATCGTCTTCAGCCACTACACTTTTTTTCTGGGAGTAGAGCTAAAACAATTTTTTAATCCAGTAATAGATTTATTTCTTTCACACAGTTACAAATTGTAGGCTTGTAATTTGTTTATTTACCCAGACATTTAATTTATTCCCTTAATGGGAATTCAGAAGAGGAAAAATATTGGTTCAGCTCAAATCAAACAGGAAAGTTTTTGATTATCATTTTTACAGAACAGCAGCTGGAAGAATTACTTTGGATCAACTTTTACCTATTTAATTCTTGAATTTTTAACCCTCTGAGGTTTATTGTATTTCTTTTTAAAAGGCATTTAAAAATAAAATTTTGTGTTGCCAAAAAAGCAAGTGAAAAATTTAGAAATGTACCTTAGCAATGCCCTATTTCAATCACTGTAATAGTTGTTTGTTTGTTTGTTTCAGTCTCCAGAATTTTAACTCCTTTTCACAGAATTTTGTAAAATTCACGTGACTACAAGGAAACAGGTAACCAGTATATTTTTGAGAGTTATCACAAATACTGCATAGAAATAGAAAGTAATGAATTTTACCCAATATTTTCAGCATGACTATCTGGCTTTCTAATGCTGCATCTAATGCCAACTACAAATTAATTCTGAACTGACTATCCAGGTATATTCGGTGGCAATCTTAACAAATTAATCTGATCTACTGTTTCTGTTCTCATCTTTATTTCAGATCCCTATGAATTTTTCTCAATTAACCTCTGAAAATTTCAGCATCCTTTGGCCTTGAACATGCTATATTATTTCAATGTTTCTATGTTTTCTTTACTCTCTAATTAAAATCATATTACTTGTTACATTTTTCCTTCTAAAGCACTTCTCCCCTCTCCTCTTATTTTAGGAATACAGTTTTCATTAGCTTCCTTTGTCTCATTTAACAAAAAACAATTAAAATACTCAAGTTGCAGAATGAGAGATTTTAAAAAATAAGTGTTTTTTTATCTTCTCTTTAGCTGGCACCTTTTGTTTTTGTATAAAGAGTGAAGTGTTTTCTAAATGACTTCCCATTATTCTCTTTATGAGGTAACTGCTTCATACATCTCAAGGTAATTTTCTTAGTTCACAGTACTCCAGGTACAGTGTGTCAACAATTACTCAAAGGCAGGTACTCTTACAAAGGTCTGGCTGTGGGTCCTCCTAAGAAGAGTTCATCTTCTCATAAAATATGTTTGATGTAGATGAGATGATAAATATCCTCTTCAAGAGGCTTTTTTTTTTTTTTTTCTGCACAGGCAAGGCTTGATACAATTGCTCACACTTCATCATGAATTGCCATTTGAAATCACCAGAAAGTATGCTGTGTAGTCCCATGCTGTTCACATAGCTCTTGTGTCATATTTTCAGTCTGGTGCAAAAGTCTCAGGCATTTTCCAATGGCACTAGACACATATTTTTAGGCTGGTTTATAAAGATTGTAGTCCAAATACCTGCTCCAAACTGGCATCTACCTTTGGTCAGGTTATTTGGCTGTGCTGACTAAAGGCTGGACTCAGTTTCTAGTATCACTTCTTGATTTTTTTTATTTTACAGTGGATTCTTAGTTGCTACCTAACTGCTGATATTTAGCCAATATTCTTCCAATGTAGTTATAAAAAATAAGAAGCTCTCATAAACTCAGAGTAACGTCCTGGCCCCACAAAAGTTGACTGGGATGAGATTTATATTTCTTAAAATTCAGCACTGCAATCAATTGCTTAGACATAGGTATCTAGTGACGTGTGAGATATCTGAGGGTATCTAACCTGACCTGCAGTTCCTCACCAGAAGCACATGGGTTTCCCATAGATCCTGCATCATATATACCAGCTGCGTGCAGAACACCTCAAATGTCTTGTGGCATCTCAGACAGTTGTCACTATGTGTGCTTTAGAAGCTGAATCACACCACTTAAGATTTGTAGGTAAAATCCACCTTCTGTGTATTTATTCAAACCCACCCAAATTGTACAAAATAAACATAAAAATTAATTCCAGCAAATTTGTGTAAGATGTCCCTTAAAAGCAGCTCCCTGTAGTTCACCTATTTTTTATACACTGATGATACAAAGAATAGTTTGGTCTGTACTGGAATTGAGTGATCATACTCTTCTTCAGGGGTCAGTTATTGGTTAGATGTGAACATTTTGCTTTAAATTAGTACTTTTCCTATGTGCTTAATCAGAAAGTGACTTGAAACAAGGGAGAGAAATTATGATTACCTTTTTTTCAAATTTAATTAGAAATCCTATGGAGTCAGCATGTCTGTACCTTAAGGGAGGGACTGACTCATATCAGTTAGCAACAAGCCATCTGGTTTCTTTAGAAGAAACGTTGATAAGAGTTTCCAAGTTTCCTTGTCCAGAGGAAGGGACTGTGGTTTTATTTATTTATTGAGAGAGACACAAATATAACTTTATCACTAGAATCACACTGTTTATGTAGTTTTGTTTAAAACTCCACTTCTGAGAAAGAGAGACTTCTAATATTTTAAGTATTAGCATTCTCTGTCCTAAGGTTATTCCAAGTCTGGGTATGGCCTGACAGTTGCGTAAAAAGGGAAAGTCATGAGCAGGTTGTCCCCTTCCCATACAAACACTGCCTCTGTGATGTTAGCATCCACAGAGTTGTCACTGCCCCTTCGCCAGTCTGTACAGGGTTGTGAGCTCTGGCAGCAAGGAGACCAGGAACGTGGCTAGCTTATGTCAAGGCAGAACTGGTGATACAGAGATGTGCCGGCTCACTGGTGCCAGCAGCCTTTGAAGCGAAGGGAGAAAGTGATTCCTTGTGATTTGAGTGCTTCTTCTTTGGTCTCAAAGGAGGCTGTTAAGAAGGTAGTTTTTAAAGTCATATCAGCAAGCTGTATAGGCATGTTCGGAGAGAGGGTAACAAAGTGACCTTTTGGGCTGAAACACTCTGTCTGTACAGTGGTCTGCTGGAATAATACAGGTTACTCAAAAATGCTAACAGGGTTTTGATTTTTATTTATTTTTTCATCCAGCGAAACATTTCTATAAAGCTTGTGCTATTGCTTGAAATGTTCCAGGCTTTGGTAAAATGGTTTGAAGAGAAATAAATGCTTCAATTCAAAGGTTATGACTATACTGCTAATAAAAGAGAACAAGAGACCAATCCCTGCCCCTGAGGCCCAGTGGCATTGATAGGTCACATTCCACCTGATTAAGGATCGCACCTCTGTTGCAGATTTATCTCAGAGAGAGCTGGCTGAAGCAATTCAGAGCTGACAATTCAATAGGGTAAACAATCAAGAATTTTAGTGTTCAAGCTTACTCCCTAGCCATCTTTTACGTAGTAATATGGGCTGGAACCAAGAGAATATTTTTAGAATTCCTTTCATTTTGTGTTAGAGACGAATGAGGGAATTGAGATTTTCATGTTCAGTATTTTGCTCTTTTTTTTTTTTGTGTTGGAGGGATAGAGAAAAAAATAATAAGAAATTAAAAAAAAAATCCAATGCCATCAAACTAAATTTTGTTTTCCATTAAATGGATTAGAATTGTATGTTTTTTCATTTAACAATGTTTTGATTAAAAATACATAAACATGCAAACTAAAATACTTTATCTCACTCTAAATTGTTAGAGAAAAAAGTTCTCAGTAATACTGGTAGATGATTCCATTGAAAAAGTGGAAAATACAGTCTTAAAAGAATTCCAGCGTAAAATTTTCCCCTCCTAATATATCTGTGTGTTTGTCAGGGTTTGGTATGTACTACAGATGTAGACAGCTAAACAATCACTGCGTTCATAAGTAAAAGCAACATGAAACAATTTCTAAATCTTACCCTTTTTTTTTTTTCAAAGCAAGCGAACAAACAAGCAAGCAAGATCTCTCTAGAATCTTCTTGGATTTGATGTGACCTAACTCTGAGAAGAGGGAAGGGCTTTTTTGTTGTTGTCTTCCTGTTTTAGTTAAGTGTTCATTCCTCTAGAAAATAAATACCTCAAGGAGCAAGATCACTATATAAGATCGATGCCTGCATTCCAGTAAGAGATCTAATCTAAGTCAGAACATTTATTAACTTTACATCTGTTAAGATTTGAATTCTTATTAAAACCCAGTAAAGAATTTGGTTGCTGTAAAACTGAGTGCCAGATTCAAATTTCACCAAAGCTAAGGCCGGGCTCCATCCAATTTTATGGCATATCTATCTGTAGATTCAGTAGTAAAAGCTCCTTTTGCGTATTTAGATACATGTTGCCACGTATCACAGAATAAATTTTACTCCACTTTGCTCTTTTAAGTATTGCAGACCTAATGCAGGTAAGAAAGAGTTGCTACATTTCTGTTACAAAACCTTCATTCCTGATGACAATGATTATACCAGAAATAATTAATCTTCTACATCCTAAGATAAAAACACATATTTCTTTCCAAATAGAGGAAATATGCTATGGGAATCAGCAATAATAAATACAAAAATGCAATTATTACAAAGGCAGTGTTCAGAACAAACTCACTTTTTTATATTTTCATGCAACTTTGTAAAAAAACGTGATCCATTGTCATACAATGGTTTTGTTTTCAAACTTGATAATTTTTTATGAAAGTAGAGGTTTAGTTGATAAAGGTAACTGTTGCTATAGTACATTAAGTCATATGACTGAATTCCTTGTGTCAAGCTCTTAAAGAATAAGCATGATACAAATTCATTGTCTCATTACATGCAATCACACAAAGAGAAAAGTAAATGGGAAATCATTATTGAGTGATGTTCCTTGTGGAGTGCCATAAAGATCTGTTCTTAGTGCAGTATACGTAGAGCCTCTCTTCCTGGTCCAGAAAGATGAAGAAATAAATAAATTGTAAATAAATACAATGATTACTGCTAAAAAATTCCAGGTGGTTAAAAATTTATAAATGCTAAACTATAAAAAAACCTGGCCAGCTGGGTAGACAAGACTTGGATTATTTGACAAAGAGGATCATATGAATCATAGGTATTTTAGTGTGGTTTAACAGGTTATAAACACAGGAGCAAAGAATGCAGTCACATTCAACATTCAATTCTGAAATTTACTGAGACTGAGGAGGATTTCAAAATCACAGCAGAGAACCACATTAGCTAGCTGTATGAGGTCTCCATGCAAAGCTGTAACCAAGGGAACAAACATAACCTTAAACAGAAATAGGATGCCAGAAGTTTTTACACCTGTACATGGTATTCGTGAAAACACTACCAGAAAACTCTAGAGATTTCTACTTTTTAAAACTTTAAAAAGGAAGTTTAGAAAGATTGGGATGTTTCAGAAATAAATAAGCAACAGGAATGAGTGTGGCACACTGAAACAGTTTGGCCATGTAGAAAGGCATGCCAAAGCATGTGGCCTGCACAGAGAGGCACAGCAAGGCACTGGGGATGTGCAGAAAGGCACACCAACACACATGGGCCAGGAAAAACAAACAAAAACCCAACCCAAACCAAAACAAATCCATATATATCCGAGGCCCCTCAGACCAGAGAAAAGTTTGCAAGAAGGCAGACTTACCCTTTGTGGGTAGAGTTACCCTCCCTGACTAGTTAGGGAGCGCTTGAACAAACTAGACACACACAAGTCCATGGGTCTTGATGGGTTGCACCCATGAGTCCTGAGGGAACAGGCTGATGTCATTGTGAGTCCCCTCTCAATTACCTTTGAATAGTTATGGCAACCGGGAGAGATTCCTGAAGACTGAAAAAGAGAGAACGTTACTCCTGTCCTCAAGAAGGGCGAAAAGAAAGCTCAGGGCAACTATAGGTGGGTCAGTCTCACCTCTGTCCTTGGGAAGGTGATGGAGAAAATCCTCCTGGAAAACATCCAAATACGTGAAGGACAAGAAGGAAGTAGTCAGCGTGGATTTATGAAAGGGTAATCATGTTCAACCAAGTTGATAGCCTTCTACAATGAAGTGACTAGCTTGGTGGATGAAGAGAGAGAAATGGGTGTTATTTACCTCAACTTTAGTAAAGCCTTTGACACTGTCTCCCGTAACATCTTCATAAACAGACTGGGAAAATACAGGTTAGAAAAGTGGACAGTGAGGTGAATTGAAACTAGATGAACAATTGGTCCCAGAGAGCTGAGATCAGTGGCACAAAGTCCAGCTGGAGGCCAGTCACTAGTGGTGTACCCCAGTGGCAATACCAGGGCAATACTGTTCAACATCTTCATCAGCAACCTGGATACTGGGATAGCAAGTTTGCAGATGATACAAAACCAGGAGGAGTGGCTGAAGGACCAGATGGTTGTGCTGACATTCAGAAGGACGTTAACAGGTTGGAGAATTGGGCAGACAAGAATCTCACACAGTTCAACGAAGGGAAATGTAAAGTCCTGCACCTAGGGAGGAACAATCCCATGCACCAATACATGCTGGGGGCCAACCAGCTGATAAGCAGCTCTACAGAGAAGGACCTCAGGGTCCTGGTTGACAAGAAGCTGATCATGACCCAGCAATGCAGCCTCACAGTGAAAAAGACCGACAGTGTCCTGGACTGCATTAACAAGAACATTGCCAGCAGGTCGAGAGGTCCTTCCCCTCTACTCTACAATTGTCGTGGTTTAACCCCAGTCAGCAACTAAAGCACCACGCAGCTGTTTCCCCCTCCCCCTCCCAGTGGAGTGAGGAGGAAAGGAAAAAAAAAAAGTTAAACTTGTGGGTTGAGGTAAGAACAGTTTAATAACTAAAGTAAAATATAATACTAACAATAGTAATAATGAAATATAATAATAATAGTAATGAAAAGGAATATAACAAAAAAAAAGGAAGGGGGGGGGAGAAAAAAAACAGTGATGCACAATGCAATTGCTCACCACCCGCTGACCAATGCCCAGTTAGTTCCCGAGCCTCGATCCACGCCTCCCGGCCAACTCCCCCCTGTTCATATACTGGGCATGACGTTCCATGGTATGGAATACCCCTTTGGCTAGTTCAGGTCAGCTGCCCCGGCTACGCTCCCTCCCAGCTTCTTGCACACCTGCTTGCTGGCAGAGCATGGGAAACTGAAAAGTCCTTGGCTTAAGATAAGCGCGACGTAGCAACAACTAAGACATCAGGGTGTTATCAGCATCATTCTCACACTAAATCCAAAACACAGCACTGTACCAGCTACTAAGAAGAGAGTTAACTCTGTCCCAGCCAAAACCAGGACAACATTGGTGAGGCCACACCTGGAGTACTGTGTCCAGTTCTGGGCTCCTCAGTACAAGAGAGATATGGACATACTGGAGAGAGTCCAGCAAAGGGTCATGAAGATGACAAAAGGACTGGAGCATCTCTCTCATGAGGAAAGGCTAAGACAGCTGGGATTCTTCAGCGTGAAAAAGAGAATGCTCAGGGGGATCTTTTCAATGTATATAAGCCTGATGGGAGGGAATGAAGAGAGAAGCAGGATCGTCTCAGTAGTGCCCAATGACAAGACAAGAGGCACATATTAAAAGACACAGAACTCTACCTGAACACATCAAAACACTTTTTTTACTCTGAGGGTGGTTAAACACTGTAACAGGTTGCCCAAAGAGGTTATAAAGTCTCCATCTGTGGAGGTGATCAAAACCCAACTGGACATGGTTGCATCCAGAGGGTGGTGGTCAATGGCTCAATGTCCAGATGGAGATCAGCGATGAGTGGTGTCCCTCAGGGATCTGCATTGGGACAAGTACTGTTTAATATCTTCATCAAGGACATAGACAGTGGGATCGAGTGCACCCTCAGCAGGTTTGTGGACGACACCAAGCTGAGTGGTGTGGTTGACATGCCTGAGGGACAGGATGCCATCCAGAGGGACCTGGACAAGCTCGAGAAGTGGGCCCATGTGAACCTCATGAGGTTCAACAAGGCCAAGTGCAAAGTCCTGCACCTGGGTCAGGGCAACCCCTGATATCAATCCAGGCTGGGGGATGAAGGGATTGAGAGCAGCCTTGTGGAGAAGGACTTGGGGGTACTGGTGGATGAAAAACTGGACATGAGCTGGCAATGTGTGCTTGCAGCCCAGAAAGCCAATTGTATCCTGGGCTGCATCAAAAGAAGAGTGGCCAGCAGGTCAAGGGAGATGATTCTTCCCCTCTACTCAGCTCTGGTGAGACCCCACTTGGAGTACTGTATCCAGCTCTGGAGTCCTCAGCACAGGAAGACGTGGACCTCTTGAAGCGGGTCCAGAGGAGGGCCACAAAAATGATCAGAGGGATGGAACACCTCTCCTGTGAGAAAAGGCTAAGAGAGTTGGAGTTGTTCAGCCTGGAGAAGAGAAGGCTCTGGAGAGATCTTATGGCAGCCTTTCAGTACTTAAAGGGGGCTTCTAAGAAAGATGGGGACAGACTTTTTAGTAGGGCCTGTTGCGATATGACAAGGGATAATGGTTTTAAACTAAAAGAGGGTAGATTTAGACTAGCTATAAGGACAAATTTTTTTTACAATGAGGGTGGTGAAACACTGGAACAGGTTGCCCAGAGAGGTGGTAGATGCCCCATCCCTGGAAACATTCAAGGTCAGGTTGGATGGAGCTGTGAGCAACCTGGGCTAGTTGAAGATGTCCCTGCTCATTGCGGGGGAGGTTGGACTAGATGACCTTTAAAGGTCCCTTCCAACCCAAACTATTTTATGATTCTGTGACTGTATGGTTGTGGACAAATGGCTCTAGTGATCTGCTTGAGCAGGGGGTTTGGTCTAGATGATCTCAAAAGGTCCCTTCTGACCTCAGCCATTTTGTGATTCTGTGGGTGAAGAACTGGAAATCTGCTTTACTAAGCAGCTGGATTTATTCAGCATATCCAGAAAAAATTAAATTTATATAGTTTGTAGACACCTATCTGAGAAGGAATGTCTAACAATGAACAATTTATTAACCCACCAGTTACACAAAATTCAGAGGTTAAAAGCTTAAGCAAGGTAAATTCTGCTTAGAAGTACAGGCCAAGTTTTAGCAGTCTGAACAATGAAGCATTGGAACAATTTGGTTTGCATTTTAAGATTAAATGGCTGTTTCTATAAACAATGTGAGAAAAATCAAACAAAAGTTATACTTTCACGGCAGATGTGATATTTTTCCATCTATACGTTGTGAGATAACCATAATGGTCACTATTTAGCTAAAGTGCTGTTACTTGATATGTAAATCTAATCTATAACTAAATCTTTGTGGCTGTAGAGATAGCAGGAGATTTAGAGAGAAACATTTGGAACTAAACAGCATGTCTTTGTTGCTGAGATGAAGACAGTTTAATATCTCTCACATGAATGTTCCCACCTATAATAGTACTCTACATTAAAATTTAGGTGCAGGGTAGTCAATACAACCATCAAGTGAGTCACAGAAATGCTAGGATATTACAGCAGACCAGAGGAAAGCAAAAATTCCTCTTACTCTGGGAGAATGAGACATCTATACAAAGACTGAAGCTTCTCCTTCCTCTGGGAGCCGGGAAATCAGAGTACTTCTCTCCGTAGTAGAGGAAAAAAAAGAAGAAAAATAGAAAAGATTGGAAGAAAGGGTAACTGCACTCTGTCAGATAATGCAAGCTGTGTCTCTAAATCTTCTGGCCAAGTATCACTACAAGATATTGTGCTAGAAGAATGATCTGTCACTATTTTAAATATTTCTGCCTTGGCTGTGTATTTCCACAGCTGAATATCACATGTAACATTTGTAGCACACTCTCACTGTATTGCACTACTGAAATCTAAAGAAGTAAGAAAGAATTTGAACTTTATTAGTAATGTTTAAATGACATAAATTATCTGTATTCATAAATTAAATATATAAACTTAACTGTTGTTGGTGATGGTGGTTTTGCTCCTGCCTGCCCTGTGGAAAGTGGAAACTGTGACTGAAGGTCCTCTTCGTTCCTTTACAAACTTCATCATTTTAGACGGATGAGTCCTTGCACCTGAGAGGTGTTGAATAGGTGGCTTCAGAAGCTCATAAACACATTTGCTGTTGAACTAAGAAGCTTTGTATACTGAGTACCTCAGATTAGAATCTCTTCCAGTGTTAGCGTATTCAGCTTGCCAAGAGGCTTAATCATTTCCACTAACGAAAAGCAGATTCTTTACACATTTGTTCCGTTGTAATTTTTGTGGTCTGATCCACACACTAACTGGAGTGCAAGGACATTTGGCTGGATACACTACTGAAACATTCTTTGTAGTGCATGTTATTATTCATTAAATAGGAGAGGATTTTTTTTTTTCCCCTCTAATAGGGTGATAAAATAAAACACTTATATTGGGGGATTGAATTACACGGTCACAGTCGTCACAAAAGTAATTGCCATCGGGTAGCTGCACCACTGAGGGTCTACAGTGATGAACAATGCACTTTAAGAGTACACTTTTGTCTTTTAAGTTGGGCTTCTTCCATAAGCCATCAGGAGAAGATCTTTAAACAAGTTATTAAGGTCAGGGTTGTTTTGAAGAATGTTCCAATGTTTCCCTGATAATTGCTTGGATTCCGCCTACCTATTCTTTAACCTAGTGACATGGCTAATAGAAAGTTATTTGTGTTTTGATGCAGAGTTGTTTCAATAAGAGCTCCACTCACGCTTTCTTAACTCCAGGTTTATTCTAGGCATGAGGGAATTGTACTTAAGAAAAGCACCTATAAAATAAATAAAACTTCTCTCTCAGCCCATCAGACCTTTTCAATAAAAGCCTTTCTGTTACAGAATCTCTTGAATATAAAATGTTATTTAATCAGTAAGTCCTGGCTTTTATTAAAGCTAGCAATTTTTGTATTATTATTATTTTTTTGCTTGTGAATAGGTGTATTTTCTATGATAGGCAATATTTCATCTTGAAACTTGTTAGTAAAACCATGTATCAAAATAATGTCCCTATTTCCCATTATGTTCAATATGGAGATGAAATATTTTATGAATTTTTCTCTGCACCTGTCAAAATAAACAAAATATAATTACCAGGATAATTTGTAATGAATTTTAAACTTTGAGTTTTTCTTAGCAAGTTATATTTTCGTCTTTTCAATGTGGAAATGAGAAAGATTCGTGTATGTTTTTCTTTGGATATAAAACATGTCACTTTGACTGTAATAAATGAGAAAGCTTATGGAGTAAAGTACCATTTGTTGCAAGTCAAAGTATCACAGTATGGCCCTCTGAATTTTGCTACAGTAAGGTATATAAGATCTACTAAAGAACTCAGAAATTATTACCTGTATACATTTTGCAAATGAAATAACTTGCATATTAATTACCCTTCCCCACTTATTTAAATGCTATTGTAAATATATTTGGTTTTGTAAGAGAAACTCCATGTAAAGCCTGTATTTTGATTTATGATGACAAAAAGCAGAAAAAGAATGGTAAGTTTACCTCCAACAGAAACAGCATTTTATTCTTTATTTCAGTGCTAGAATTCTACTTCCTTGTTTGGGAGAGACCCCAGAGGTGCCCATGTGGAATGAAGAATGTACTCTTCGTTCTCTTGATGTTAAAAAAACCCCATAGTACAGAAAGAGAACACTTGTAATTGAAATGAGTAACAGTTATGACTAAAATGCTTGTGGAAAATATACAGAAGGGCATTAAAAGTGCTTGTAAGGATCCGAAAAAGTAAAGTTTTGAAAGAAGCAAATTAAAGAAAAAAATGTATCTATTTCCTGTTTTCTAAACCCCTTATTAAGGCTGAGTCTGTCCAAGATATTTGGATGTGTGACATAAGCCAAAGACTCAAATGGTGAATTGAAATGATTGTCCAAACCATAATGATCCTAGCCAGAAACTGATGATAAAGAAAATACACCCTCTAAATACAAAACTAGAAGAGAGTATATAATGTGAAATCCAGAGCACAAATTAATCATTTGTGTAATTTGAATGAAGTCAGTTGGAATTATCCCAGGAATGAATACAACCCAATTTGTTAAAGATATGGTACTGTAAATACTGCACTGTGTTAGAGATCTATCTGTTCAGCTACTGCCTCAGCTAAATAGATAAGAGACTCTTTCCCATTAGCTAAAAGCAACCTAAACACTTAACTTAGACTGACCTGTTCTGTCAGGGTGCAAAAGTGGCCTTCAAACGAAGCATCTCAGTATTTTTCACTTGGAGTCAGGTAAGGCATCTAAAATTGGTTTAAAGAAAAAAAAGAAAAGAAATGACCAAAGCTCAGAAAGGAATAAAGGGAGGAGGGCAGCATGAAGGGGTATTCAGACTACAACATTCAGTCACTAACAGTCTGATCTTCAAAGGATTTCAACCAAGTCATTAAAATAGGAGGTTAGTTTTTAATGAGAAGGTATAGAAGATGCCCAGTATAATTAGACAGTGGGCTCTGTGGATTTACAGGACTTACGAATTTTTGAAAGAGAAGAAATAGCTGAGCAAACTAAGTTTAGCAAGTACTGTCCCTAATATTTTGCACAACCTACATCTGCAAGTTGTTTTAATATGTATGCTTTGAACCTTGTGAGGCACTGTAAAACAACAGTTCCTTCCTTGCTAGCTGTTTCATCGGAAAATCTTGCCATGGATTGTACTGGATCCTTTCATCTTCTCTCCCCACCATTCTCCCACAGTGAAAGCTATCCTTTTTGTTTACTAGACAATCCGCCATGTATACTTCACTTAGGTACAAAACAGTTTAGCAGGGTCAGTAAGTGAAAGCAAGGCAACGCTTTTATGGAGGATTTTTTTTTCCCCTTTGTTTACTACTATGCAGTTAAAAGGCTCACAGTTTTGCACAAATGCATCTTTTACTTGAAATACTGATAAACCCTTCTAGTGAACAACACCTCTTAATTCTAGAAAGTAACAAACATTTATAGTGGAGTAAAAAAAAAACCCAGGGATTTTTATAGACAGACAGAAGCTTTAAATGATATTTTGCTCAGGCATACATGAAGTGTATTGCATTGTTTAGAGTTATTATGTTTCTCTCTGGCTTAATCTAGTCGTTGAACTGCTTTTTTTTTTTTTCCTTTTTTTTTTTTTGTCTCATGGGCCCTTTTCCTTTACTTTGCTTTTGTTTTCTGTGCCTAGATCTGGTGGCCTCCTTCCTGAGCTCCCTGTCTCTCTTTCTTTCTTTCCTTATGAGAAGGTTTTTGCATGTAAGCACTTACCAACCTTTTTTATTTTTAGGAAATAAAAGAAATGAATGCATGTTTTAATACATTTTTAATGGCTATTGCTGACAGATAAGACACTTTGTTGGTATTGTCTTGCATTGCTATTATGTTAAAAGACTTTTATTTTTATCAATATCTATTGTGCCATCCAGTTAAAATGACAAAGACTCCCACGCTGAGCAAATTGAACGGGCTTTTCACTTCATTGAAGAAAAGGACTAGTTCTGGCTGCAATGGCTTTTTTTGGAGAGGGGGAGTCATTGTTCACATTCTATTGACTCTATAGTTCCTGTTAAATAATGTTCATGTATTATTAAGAGAATATTCATCGTCAGTGTACAAATAACGTTCTTTAAACAGTTCCATTTAGAGCATTTGTTCATGAGCCTTAGTCTTCTGCTGCCACCTATAGACAAGATAAAGTATTGCTGCAGAGTGGGCCTTTTACATAACGTAAATGACAGTGTCATGCCTTCATCATGTAGCTTCAGAGACATTTCTCCAGTTTTACATATCAGCATCATTTATTCTATAAAATATCTTGGAGAAAGCCACATATAGAGCCTATAAGAGAAACTGAAGAATTGGGCAAAACTGTTCTCATTGTTTACTTGTACTCAAAAACTCTTCTGCGTAGGATGAACATATTCTAGTCCATTTATTCTCTCTCCCAAAGTGAAAAGGGTTCCTTCATTTAACTGCATACGTCAGTTCTGTTCTGTGTTTGATCTATTGTTTGTAGTGCCTCTTGTGTTCAATGCGGCACTCTGTGATAGGGTTTTCTTGCATCTCACTCCAAGCTGGTGAAATACCCTTCTGTATGTCCTTCATGCTCATCGTTCTTTTGCTGTATCAGCCTGGAAGGAAAATTCAGAACAGTGGTTTTCTTCTCTCATTTGTAACACACAGTACAGATGAAATTCTGCCAGGGTGAAGGATTAGTGCACAGGCCTCCTGGAGCTGTAAATCTCACAGCAGGCACTGCACAGATGTGTGTCAGAAGGAATATCAACCTTTGCCTCACTCTGCTGAACCTCTGTGGGTACTGTGAAAGGAACCTCTGCTAAGAAATTGTACTGCACAATGAAGTGTTAAAAAAGGTGTAAAAACGAGGAAAACTCAGTATATTGCCATTTACTCAAACATGGTGATCCACCACCCACAGAGACTTGAGATCAAAATGACTCTTCTTCACCTGTTCCATCTATGGGGTCTTACTTGTCCCAGTGGCAGAAACAAGCTCTTGATACTCATTCAGACCATAGCATATTGTAGTAAAATAGCCGCAATACAGCCTGGGGTAAACTCTTTCCTACGCGCAAAAAAAAAAAAAAAAAAAAGCTTAGACTGTGAACATTGAAAGTCAACAGGTAATTGAGTGTGTGTGTTGTGGGGGAGGTAGAGGAGGAGTGTCCAAAACTGAACTTTTGAATTCTCAAGAGGAAGCCTGCTACATGCCAGTTGCAACTGGTACAGGGTAGTTGTAAATTTTGATATCACTTGGACTAAACAAAAGCATCACTTCCTGAATCCTCTGTTTAATAAAGAAGCGTGAGACAGAACCACCAGCTAGGACACTAAGCCGACATTGTGTTTCTGCATATAAACTATTTAGATCAGGAAAACTGGAGATTGGAGGTTCCGGAAAGTAAAGAAGGCAAAAAAAAAAAGGAGTTATCAAAAAGAAGAAGCGGCTTCAGGGAACTGGAGGCGACCTGGAAATAATAAGGTGAAAATCCCTGCTGGAGGAAAGATCTGAGAAGCAGGTGAAGATCCCAGATGTCAGACAGATGCATGGAGAAGGTGGGATGGGAATGCCCAGGGACCTTGCCTGGTGACACCCAAGACTGGTAACTGCCAGCAGCAGCCCAGTGCGAAGAGACATGACTTTTTGCCTGATCTTCCCAGACCAGCAGGAACCCCGCTGCAGTGAGGGGAAGCTGAAACCTAGAGAGCGTAGCACTGGGGAAACTGAGCAAGGGTGTGCCATAAATGAGTGGAGTGAAAGCTTTAATCTTGCTGGTTCATAAATAAACCCCAGTATATGTATCCACCATGTTTGTCATTTACTCTGTCTGGCCCCCATCAGCATGATAGACCGTCTACTGTCCAGAAGAAAAACAGTTACAAGTACACAAAATCCCTGGTGAGGTCCCTACTAACTCCATAGATCCTGGCTATGGCTTGTTCTTCTCTTTGTTGTCTTTGAAACAAAATTTGTTCGCAAACTAAAGAACAAGCCTCTTAAGTATAAGCATAATGCTTAAAATGAGCACTATATTTAAATCAGTCTGGTCACTGTGATGCCAGATCAGGGAGCTTCTGAGGAATCTGGAGCTGAAGAATCTTAGAGAGGCTACCAGATGTCTCTGTGCCTGATGGGTACAAAGAAACTCAAAAATATGGCGAATACACAAATATTTTAATAAAATAGAGGGGTTTTTTTCTGATGAAAATATAATTGTTGGTGACATCTTTTTCCTACTAGACCAAAATTGTTTTATTCAACAAATAGACCCAAATTAAAAAATAAAAAACCTACTTTCATCTTCATTTTCTTCCTTGCTCACCTCCTCACTTTTATAGATTTCAAGGCCAGAAAAACCCATGAAATTCCTGATTGACCTTCTGCTTAGCACATTTTTTAACCCTGTTCTGTGCCTTCTCACAATAACACATTTGCATAACTATGTTTATCAGCTACAGTGACCTTCCTCTTGCCTTCTACCAGTCATTGTAATTTAACACAAGAGGTATTTCATATGCTACAGATTTTAATATGCATTTTGCTGAAGAAGGGCTCATTTGTAAACACAGCTAGAATTAGTTCCTTGGTTAAATTTAACCAGTTCCTTGGTTAAATTTACTCATACATGTGAATTTTGTCTATCATTACTTCAATGTTTCCATTTGGTGATTTTTGTTTCAAATAACATTTTTCCTTCTTAGAAATAACCTTTATTTTAGTAGTAAAATTTAAGAAAAAATAGTTCAAAACCAGAAATAACAGATTTGACACAGCAGGCTCTTATAAACATACGTCTTGTACTATTGTTTTCTGCTTAATCCTGTACTTAAAGAACATGAAAGAGTATGCAGACTCAAAGTAGAAACAAATGACACCAAAGAGTTAATAGGGCAAGACAGTATTTTCCAGATTATTTCTAGATATTAAAATGGTAACTGTGAAATAAAACATTGTTACATTTCCATAAATTTATCCTTCAGGTTTTTTTTTTCTTTCCCCAAAATGATACCATTTGCTATTTATTCTCTCTAATATTTATTAAAGGGTGATATAAATTATAAGGGCTAATTGCTGTATATTTTCATAAACACATATACTACATATTTTGATGTTGTCATTTTGAAGTCAAATGAACTGCTAAGTGAGAATGAATAATGTGTACAAGGAGGGTCTGAACTTTTCACTTTGATGGAAACAACAAAACCAATGTTATTTTCATAGGCAATAAATATTTTGCAAATATGCAGTAATTAATGTCCAGATTCTGGTTCTCTTTTCAGATTATTAACACAAATTTTTACAGACTCTTCAAGAAATGCTTCAAAGGTCAGGTCAAATATAATATATTTAAACTATATTTGTTCCTGTATGAAATGAATAGTTTAAATATATAGTAAAGGTTTTGTTCCTTACCAGCCAAAATTCTCATTCATTACTCACCCCTCAATTGTCTCCTTTGCCTGAGAACTGGTATCTTTATTCATCTTAATGAAGGAGTTAACAGTATTTCATTGGTATGGATTGAAGTACTCCTATCTACCATGAATAAGGTCTAAGAAATCAATCCTGAAGTAAGGACTGAAGGATTTGGCCCAACACCTATAAAATACGAGGAGATAGTTCTTTCACAAGGAAGAAGAATTATCATCTATTGTCTGTTGATGAACTCTGTGATGACTGCATTACACAGCACTCTGGATAGCAGTAAATGACTATTGTACTTGAGAAGTCAGATTTATTTTGCACATGTAAGACATTATTTTCATTCTTGGTCTTCAAGGACTCTTCATTCAGAATCTAAAATGTTTCATCAAACAATGTAGCATCTGTTAAAATTATAATCACTCACATCAAGAATCCATATCAAAAGATATACTGTACTTCACTTCCTTGGTATTTATTGCCCCCCAAAATAGGTGTCTCAACAATTTAGGAGATATATAGCAGGCTTATATGGTGGAAAAAAAGTGTTCCGCTATATTTTTGTTTTTAGTTAACATCAGAAGTGCAGTAATGTTAATTTAGAAAAAGAAGTAGGTTTTAACTGTTTTTATGGGCAATGCAAAGACATAGTAATAAAGCAAGCATGTGGGCTTTATTCATCTATTATGAATAGTGTTATTACCATGAAATATATTATGCAGACTTTAGTCAATTTTCATTGTGATTTCTAAGAAATTAAACCACTGCTTGTTAGTGTGAAGGTGAAGAAGGATATAAAATTCTACCAGGCCTTGCTGTTGAATCTTGATTGTAGGTAAAAATGCAGGAAGCCAAGAGGAGATGAAAGAAAGGATCAAAGAATACCAAAGATGTCTACTACCGTATGGCAATTGCTATTTTGGTAGCCAGTAACCATTGTTTTTTAAAACCACATTGAAGGTATGAAAATACAAATATTAGCTTTATATTAATAGACTAATCTCTTTCTTTTGAAGCTCTGAGTCTCCTTTTCATTGTCTTTTATTTCTTTGTTGACTGTATCATTCTGTGCATATTTTTTGTTAACTCTGGGACTTGCTAATAAATGACAAGGTAGGAAAGCAAAACCTGCTCTTTTTTGACACTATTTTCTGTTTCTCATACATTTGTTCTCATGTTCTCTAAGGGTCATGAAGGTCTTCTGTTTCTTTCTGGAGAAGCAGTATAATCTGGAAACATACTAACTTTCAAACGGAATTCTCCCTGCGCACTAGGAAATCCTCTGTCTTGAATGGAGGGAGAGAGGTGAGGAGAAATTTAGTCTGACAGAAAATCTTCAGGATTTGCACAGTTCCTTGACTTGAGTAACACAGCAATTTGACTTCATGTGTCTCTGTGTGAGAAACATGCAAATATATAAGCACCCAGTTATATTGGGGGGCCTAAAATTTCTGATGTCTTGACGTTAAGAAGGACTTGTATGCACTTCAAAATTAATTCAAATTAAATTAAAATGTTTAAAACACATTTGCTAGCCCAGTAGATCAGTACAGAAGCTACATCTCCTCTTTGGGATGGAGAGGGAAGAAGAGACAGGAAGAGCCTAGGAAGAAAGAAATAATCACTTCCCCCCCACCCTGCCCGAGGGCCAAGTAAATTATTTCTTGAAATGACCTTGTGAAAGAATGTTGTCATTTTACCTGTAAGCTGGGTAGCTGATAGGTCTTTTACACCTCCCAAAGAAGAATCAAAAGCCTTGCTTGACAAAGATCCTGAAGTTCGCTGGAAGATTAACAGCCAGCAAGGGAAAAACAAGAAGAAAGTGTGGTTTTGTGGCTTGAACTGCAGCGCTCTATGTATACAATCATGGACATGAAATATATAACACTTTTAAGGGCCTTTTGTCCTACTGAAGTATTACACAAACCGAATTAGGTCACTCAGTTTGGAACAGAACAAAGCATGGTGTGATGAGCTTGTACGTGATCCTGTGAAGTGATGACCTTCTTTTCTACTTATTCCAGATTGCAATTTTGATTTTGAACACCAGTGTAAATAGTTTTAAAAACACTTAGGAAAAACTTGGGCACATCAAAATCTCAAAAATAAAACAAGGTACAATTAAATGGTACATGTATCATATTAAACAATTGTAAGTGCATCCCAAGAGGACAAAAAAATCACAAAAGATTAAGGACATATTTCGAAATACATCACTGAAACAATCAACAATCATTAAAACAAACAACATATCACCATAGGGAGCCCTAAATTAAAAATCCTTCATACTTCAGAAGTCAGTATAGTTAGTGTTGCCAATTGTACACTCGAGATTATTTTAATGTACTATAGGATTTAGCTGTTTGATTGATATGCATAGTTACCCCTTTGATCAGTTATCATTTGGAATTTCCCCTTTTTTATTTTGCAGATAATGTTTCCTGAGATTTATCTTCAGTCCTCTGTTTTGATAGAGGGATAATTATTTATTACACAAAATAGTTCTAGCTCTTAGAAAGAGAGAGAATTACTTTGTCATTCTTTTTTTTAGGAAGGGGAAGAGGCAGTTTGTCATATTTTATATTGTCCAACTGTTGTTTAATGGTGAGGACATTTACCTGAAGATGCTTATTGGTGGCTACACTTTAACTAGCCAGGGTGCAGAAGAAAACAAACTTGTTACAGCATTGTACTCTAGGATCTTTGAGTACCAATATGTAGAAATATGAATGTCATTCAGTCCTGGCTTTACTAAACTCAAAAGGAACATTGGTTAGTGGATTGAGGATTTAATCTCAGTGTCTCCATTGCAGACGCTGTTTCTGTGATTTTTTTTTTTCACTTGAGCAGAAACTGGGGAAAAAAGAGGGAAGTATTTTCTATTTTATTCCCACCTGATATATTTTTACTATACTCTTGATGTTACTGCAATATAGAGCATTGTATCCAAAATACTTTGAGACTAGTAAAATCTCCATGGGAAGTTTTGCGTTCACTTCACTGTCTGTATGAACATTCAAGACTGAAATTACATAGATATTCAGAAGAACAAAAATCTACAGTACAACTAATACTGCATAAAAAATTTTGGTGCAGATACAGACTTTATAATAAAGAGACTGTAGCAAAAGAAAGATTTGTTTACAAAAATATTTTATATCAAGCTTGAGAAATGTTCTCAAATTTTATTATTTCATTACCAGTTATAAACAGGTAGTGCTGAAGGAGCTTTTTGAAAGGAGTAAATTACATTTAAAATTACGCGATTGAAGGGAAATAGTTGATATTTGTTGTAAGAACTAAGTCTAAGATTGACACAGTCCAGCCTATAGTTATTTCAAATCATCAGTAATATGTTGCTGTTGGGACAGAAACATCTAGGACTCCATTTGCTATTTGGGGGGTTGAACTAGATGACCTTTAAAGGTCCCTTCCAACCCAAACTGTTTATGATTCTATGATTATTGTGCCATTAAATTTTACAGAAGAAATGCTGGAGCTGGAAGTCATTTCTGCTTGTGTTTCTGTTTTGATATTATGACGTGCATTCTGTGAAGAACAGGACTGCACCTACTGATATGTACTAAAATAAACACTTAACACTGGCCTCTTCTGCAAAGAGCAACAATGATCTCTAGTGGCAGTAACTTTTATTTCAAGCTTAGTAATAATAAAAAGAACATGGTGAAGATATTCCACATCATCATTTAGTTTAAGTTCTTGTTGTTTTTTTAAAAAGGGTTGTTTTTTAAAAAAATCATTCAAGCAGCAGTAGTTAATGAAACTTAATTCCCCTTATTCAGTATTTCTGTCCTCTCTATGTACTCAAGTTTGCAAATTTAGCAGTCCCTTTGGTAATAACCCAGTTTTACATATGCAACTGTCTGCTGTATTTTTTTTCCAAACTGTTTCAGATATATTACTTTCATAACTACTTTTAGCTGAGGCCTTTAAATCTCTGCCTTACTGTTGATATAACAGAAAACAACAAAAGGCTAAATTCTTCCTTCCCTGTGTACACATAGTAGCTTTACACTGTCTTTATACATTTGTAATTTATTTTCTATCAAATATATAAGGTTTTGGCCACCCCAAACAGCAGCATTGTGTTATCTAAGAAGGCATAATAATATAGTAATTAATAGTATGATTAGGAATTCTTGTAAAATTCTTGTACTTAAAGAGGACCCATGATTATAAGCTATTAGGTTTTCTAGTAGTTTTAAAAGAAGAAAAGAAAAAAGAAAAAAAATTAACTGGCTTCTTTCCATATGCTGTCCTCATTCCTTGATACCTATTTCAGATTAGAAATTTTGGGCCAATAGCATTTCCTGAACCTTATATTTACTTATGGTCTGAAAACGTTCTTCTTCCTCTCTCATTTTTTGTATCCTTTGTGGGATGAGGCAAGGAAAGGAGATGCAAGCCGAAGCAAGGCAAAGCAAGGCATTCATACGTAGGTGTAAGAAAGAATCTCAATTATTTGTGTTATTGAAACCTATTTACGTAGAATCTGTGGTCATTAGATCTCTGGCCACAGATTCTGTGGAGCCACATAAATCTGTGGCGCTTTAGTATCCAGAGCACAATCTCTATCCTTTTCCTAGGGTCATCTTAGGTATTTTGGAGGACCACTATGAGTTAGATGTATAATGTCAGAGCACTGCCTTGTCGCGGATGGAGTGATGTGCTTCACTTGTAGAAAGAAGCAGCAATATATTTATTGATATAAAACAGCAATTTAACAAAGTTTGATAGTAAATGTGACAGTGGTTTAACAAGATTCGATGGCAAAGTACACTTGAGTATTTACTGCATAGAGGACAGGGTCAGACAAAACTGTCAGGGAGACCCTCCCATTGAGTGATAAGGTTCAGAAAGGACCCCCTTGCATTCTAAACTCCTTCTCAGAGGGGAGTTTAGGTGCGGCTGGATCCAGACTTAGTCCCAGACTTGGTCAACGGTTTATGTCTAAACGATTATATATGCGCAATCAATTCTTTATATCACTTAGCTAAGATTTCAAAGTTTCAGCGCTCTTATTCCCAATTCACTTACCGAGTATCTGATGCAATAAGGATTCTCTCAACCTCTAGAAGTAACCTTGAGAGGCGTCCCTACTCAAGGAGAGATCGTGGTGTGCAGCCTGCTGCCGTGCAGGAACCCTCAACAGGCCCTGGGCTGTCCACTATTTATGGAGTAGAGATGATTGACTTATAGTGATATTTGCATACCAGCTGTATTTTGGTTGACGCATGCTCAACTAGCCCTTGGCTATTGTGTTGTTGTCTGTCTCCCCTGAATCCACTTTGAGCCGGATGCAGCCATCACGACCAGACACATCCGTTACGATTGCCACTGGTAGTTATTACTTGAGCAGGGCTACGGGCCATAAAGATCAGGTTGGGGGGTGGGCCGGGGGAGAACACCATCATATGCCCGACCTACAATGAGCTGAGACCCTTTCAAATTGCCATAGAATCATAAAATCATAGAATGATTTGGGTTGAAAGGGACCTTAAAGATCATCTAGTTCCAACCCCCTTGCCATGGGCAGGGACATCTTTCACTATATCAGGTTGCTCAAAGCCCCGTCCAACCTGACCTTGAACACTTCCAATGATGGAAGTGTTTCCACAACTTCTCTGAGCAACCTGTTCCAGTGTCTCACCACCATCATTGTAAAAAAGTTCTTCCTTCTATCCAATCCTTGGTAAAAAATCTCTCTCCATCTTTCTTATAAGCCTCCTTTATAGGCCATCAAGTTGGTTTGCACAGTCAGACATCAGGGTGTTTGTTCAGATCACTTACTTGGCCAAAGTGATATTGCATGTGTCATGACTGTTGTGTTTAGCCACTAGAGTGAGACATTCTCTTTTATACTAGTACACTAATGTAGTACAGGTACTTACACTGGCTATATGATGGTAACCTTGATTTCTGCCGTGCTACATGTCAGAAGCAAAGCTTTCAGCATTCTTTTTCAACCTTATCTTTCCCCTTCCCATGCACTATTTTTAATTGGCTCCACTTTTTCCCTTCTTTTTTGGCATGATACATGGATTATTACTATGTTTCACGGAACTTATAGTAACCAAAAGATGTTGTTGCTTAATTGTTTATCTGTCTTTAAGGGCAAAGAACTCAGGGATCTAGAAGACGTGCTGTGAAACATTCTTTAAGCATATCAAATGAAGTCCAAAACCCTGAGATAGGTGTTAGGAATACATACAGTGCCAGACAAAGCACCAAGTCTCAAAACAGGACCCAAAGCAGCTGGTAATCTGAACACTGCTTCCTAATGACATACTCCTGCCTGGAATTAGTCATGGGAGAAAGATCAAGAGTTAGAGAAAAGTTTCACTTACATTTTCAAGCCAGAGATGTTTTTCCTGTTCTGTGCTGTGATGCTGTTCTGTAAAAACCTAGAACCTTTTCCTGAAGGCAGGCAACTCTGCGTTAGCTTATGTCCCTTCGTTATATAGTAGACTAATTGTTAGCCTACTTGCCAAGATAGTGAGACTGTCTGCAGGCTACACTGCTGTAACCGTCTGAGCAGTATTTATATCCTATTTCCTTTTTCCTTGTAAGATTTCCAAACTGCAAGCTATTCTAGATAGAGTTCTACGTTTTACCTTTTTAAAATCTTATTAGTTTGGCATCTTCTGAGTCAGAAAGAAAAAGCATAAGATAGAACGCTTTGCTAGTTTAGCCTCAACTCCTTGTGACACACAGTTACAATGATATTGGTTTGCTACAAAAAAAAAAAAAAAAGGTTTGTATCTTGGTCATATTTTCCCTTACTGACACAGTTGGTAAGAGAAATCAGTCTTTTGTAAGAGGAATTTGCAGCATGAAGGTTCTACTGGCTGTCTGATGATTTTATTTAGATTTGGATTTATATGTGTTTGACACAAATTCTAATAAATACTCATTATATAAAGATGTACACAACAATTGATATTTTTCTGGCTTTCACACTGCATGACTACACAACCTTTGCTACTTTGCAAAAGATGGGGAAGCTACAGTGGGTAAAGCAGCTGTTGTCTTGCTTAGAACTTTTAGTCAAAACTAGCACATTACTGCAGGGCTTCCAAGATTGCACTATCTCAATATATGCTTCTGCATGCAATTCGAGGTGTTAATATTTAATTGCACCTTAATATACTGCATGCTTTAGAGCTTAGCTGCTGGGAAGACTCTTAGTTTCCCTTTGTGTTAATACAGCAATATAGATCAGTTTAGGTAATATGATTCCAGGTCCCTGGATATGCACATTTTGGATGTAAAGCGGACTATTTCCAATAAAGATTGTTTGACCAGATTTATATTTTCCTGATGAATCTTCCAGCCAGCCATTTTTATTCAGCATTTAGCCTGAAGCAGACTGTGACCTTTATCTATATAATGTTTTATACTTGGAGAGTAGTTTGCAATACTTTTGTCAGCATGTTTGCATTTTTTTAAATAGCCTATGTGCACACAGGTTACACAAAAGGGCTGGCAACCAGAGTTGGGCAAAAGGACAGAAAGGGAGTAATATACTTTCTATTCACTCAAATCGCCCTGAAGCTTCCCTTTACTTGTTGTAAACCTTCCCTTCCACCCCAGTCACCTCCTCTCATTGTAGTGGCAGGTGAATTCTTCTCTCGCAGTGAAGACCTCCTCCTTTTCCTTCTTAACTTTTCTCTCCACCTCAGCATCATCACCTCAGACCCCGTGAACTCCTTCCAGCCTTCCTCATCCACCACCTGCTCTGCCACCACTGCCTACATCACCAGAAAGCCTGGAGCTGGCTCTGCTAACAGCCTTTTGACTATAATGATTCTACATAAACTTTGTCATTCTTTCCAGCATAATTGCTGACAATAGCTGGTTGTGCAGGCACTACGCACATGTGTGCATGTATTTAATTATACATATTAGTCAAGTATTGCTTAGATCCCAAAAGAAAAATATTTGAATATGGACAGCATACTACCATCTGGGATAACAGCGTGGAACGTATGACAGCCATTTCCCACTGGAAGAGAGTCTAAAGGCCTAAAGGGTTGTTAATACTTCAATTAAAATACTCTCCTAATTTAAACAAAAAGACAGACACCCAAACTAAAAATTTAACAGATGTTAAATCCCTTTACCCTGCAGAATTCTGGAGCTACAAATCCCAGTTTGCTACATCCAAGAACAGGCCTGCAGGTGTTAAGGAGCCGGCTCAGGGGAGGAATGGTGTGTCTCAGAGTGCTTTCTAAGTTTCTTGTTTGCATGGACCATAAGGTTGGGAATTTGATGCGCCTGATTTCATATACACTGATAGCAATGAAAAAAGTTACTTGTAATAATCCAGTTAGAGTTCAACTCAGGGACAATACCAGATCATCAGTTATCCTCAAGGAATTTCTTGACTCATTCGGTAACTGTACATGGTCAAATGATTTAGCTTCCCACTTAATTTGCACAATGGTGAGCCACTTAATTAAATAAATATTAATCAATTACCCACGCTATGTAGACATTAATTCACTCTTTCACTTCATTTTCAAGTGAAGCAACTAGTTGCTCCTGGAAGAAAAATTGGGTGGAGATTTAGTAATAGTTCACTGCAAAGGTTGCTTTCAAAGGACAGTATGAAAAATATTGCTTCAGATTTGGTTATCTTCACTTTGCATATTTCAACACTACCTACAAGGTATTGTGTCTTTAGACCCTGTCTCTGTCATCACAAGGCACGCAACATACACACTTTGAAACATCTTGGTGGTAGGGTGTGATGCCAGCTTCGCAGTTTCTTCAGATACTTCAGATAGTTCTTCAGAGCTTCACAGATACTTTCATCTGAAAAAAACAAGATACAGTGAAAATAATAATTACATCTTAGGTCTACAAATATACCACGAGATGCCTCCCTGGTCATGTGGTCTGAAACACCAGAGCCTCACCCAGTCATTCTGTGTCACGTTCATTTGGTAAGGCATGGATACACACTGCTACCAAAAGTATTTACTAATATAATCTTAAGATCCTGCTCTCTCTTCTGAAAAGGGTACTTCGATTAGATCCACAAAATCTCAGATTCTTCCTATACATTTTAAAAGCATAACCAAGAAAGTGAAGCATCACCAGTAATTTTGTCTACTTAGGGACTAATGTTGCCCTCTGGGAAGTCCCATTTCTTTCTGTTAACTGTATAAGGACACAAGTGGAATCCAAAGACTCAGGTTAGATTCCCATCTTTGTTCACATTGCATGGTCAGAGTTAACCATTAGGAATAGGATTCACACAAATCAGAAGGCTGAGCAGCATACTGCCTAAGAGTAGGGTGAGAGCTATTACTCATTGTCAGCTGTGAACTCTCCCTGAAAAAGGCACTTAGCTGTGTCAGTCATTTCTCACAACATGCACCTGCAAGATCCAAATTAAGATCATCTTACTTTTGGAGAAGGGATTTAAAGACAGATCTCCTAAGCTGCTTCATTATTGCACTCTCTTTTAAGTTACTGTTCTCATAATCTTACCCAACGTCATTCTCCTCTGTAAATCACAGTCATTGGGTCAGACAGGCATGAGAATGGCTCAACACAGGTTTGTGCTCTGATGCGTATTTGATTATTTTACAAAATAGCAGGGACCTGAATAGAAAAGAGTGGACAGAACACACTCTGGATGTCTTCTTTGCAGTGCAGGCGTGTTCTGAGAATTGCCAATTCCTGTGGATAATTACATGGAGACAAATACAAAAGATATTTTAAAAGTACAAATACAAAAAAAAAAAAAGCAGTAAGTATAAATTTGGTAATTTACATGTAGTCATCAGAAATATAGATAACTAGGGATTTAGGCAGACACAGGATTAAGCAGCAGCTGTGAGGGAAGAAGTTGTGAGCTCTTTCTGGTGCCTTGTGTAAGCACATAAGGAATTTAACACTTAGATATAAAAGTTAAAATGACTCAGGACCTAGATTTTGTGAAATGGGAGCAACTAATCATAAGTTCCTCTCCCTTAGCAGAATGCAGGGAGTTATTTAAGGCACCTTAATCTTAAAAACTGTGGTGAATGTTCACCTTGGAAGGTAAAACATAGAAATCTGTGATTACTCTCAAAAATTAAATTAAAAATGAAGAAGACAGAGGAGAGTCTTGAGGACCACTCTACTTTGTAATCTGGGTATTTTTCTGAATGCTGTTAGATGCACCTCCTTCCACTCTGGATTCTCAGTCAAAACCCTTTCCTTCAAGTACACCTGTAATTCCTTTCTCAAAGCCAGAGGTTGCTATATAAAAACCAGCTTGTAAAATATTTGATCTTGAAATCCAGTAACATGCTAACAACATCAGGGATGAAACTCTGGTGGCCACAATGAATGAATAATAGTGCACTGAATAATTTTAGACTTTTGATGAAGATATTATCTTGTAATTTAGACTTGGTAATCATGACATTAAATCATTGAGCTAGGAATTGGTTTTGCCACAGACTGTAGACAAGGGAAAATGTGCAGATTGTGAATCAAAGACTATGTCTACCTTGTAGCCCTGTTCAAAGAGTATGGATAAACTGCCTGATCTATAGCATGGATGACATCCCACTACCACAGAGGTAGGTAAGACAGTTTATCTGAAAAGATGGGGAGTGACAGCTCCATATAAACTGGTTTGTCTTCACTCTTATGCAGCTATCACTATTATAGGTCATTGATAAAAAGGAGTGAGAAGTTACCTTCCTTTAGCATAGGCGATTAAAAAATCGCTATCAAGTCTACTATCATTGGTCTACTGCAACATTGTTTTCCCGGTAAAATGATGATGTCCATAGTTATAGGTTATAGACACCATCAAAAACATTACAAGAGTATCATTTGCAAAATCAAACAGTTATGGAGAAAAAGATAGACAGAATTAATATTTTCCTGTTCAAATAGTTTTTAATGAGAATTATAAGAGAGACATGACCATAGATCTAAGACATATATGCATCATTATCTCCAAAGAATTTTAAAATTTATTTGTTCTTTATTCTGAGCATTATGTAAATATGATTCCAGTTTTAATTTTATATTATTCTCAAATAAAATTATAGCATGCCCTTTTTCAATATTTGTTGCAATGATTTCAAATAGTGTTAACTAATAGTCTTAACTAATTGTTTCGATTCAATCAAGTCTTGGCTTTACTGCCGCAGTTTCTTATCAAAAGCTTATCATTTTTCCATAAAAATTCTCTATTTTATTAAAAGCTCCTAGATACAACTCAGGAAAAATACTAGTGGAATGTTAAATGGAAAGCTTAAAAATTAATTTATTCCCAGAATCTAGACCATATGCTGGATTTAATGAGGAAATTAAAGTAAGGATGATGTATTTCATCTGACCTTCGTTAGAGGAAGACAGTTAACTGTCTTCGTAAGCAAAAATTGTGTTGACCATTCCACCCATTGAGATCTAGATGCCCTGGAAAAGCTGGCGTATAGCTTCATAATATGGAACTGATGTTACAGGAAAGAACACACAGATTGTCTAGTAGCTTATCAGTGCTAGCCGTGAAAACTACATGGTTTTAAGAAATATTTTAAACAAAACCAAACCCAAACCCTGACAGAGTACACTCAAGGAATAAGTTACACAGAAGATTTTTATCTGATGTCACAGATGAGGTTGTTTCATATTCTGAAACTTAGGCAAAATCCTAAACCCATGAAACTCTGGAGAAGGTCAAGATTTTACCGTGTATACATGCACTGAATTTATGACTATGTTGTTCAATATTGCACAAAATTAATATGAGAAGACGTAGACCAGTCACGACTTACCAGGAGAAAGAGATCCAAGAATGGTAATGCAGTACATATTCTTTTACCTCTAACCCCTAATTTATGGTCATTGGCTTGATCCTGTAGTGGTCCTAAAAGTACACAACTGTTAAACTCATGGGGAAAAAGAAGGCAATTCAAACTCAGGTTTCCAAGGCTGTGTGTTTATCCTACTAGAAATTCCACTCATCGAGATCATGTTCCAAATCAGTCCCATCAAGTTGAAATGTAAGTTTCTTCCCATAACATTTTAAACCGCAGGATTAGAGGTGAATCACACAAGGTTATAGGAGATTTATCTGGGTGAAGCAGCTCAGAATCAGAAGTTAAATCAGGAATCACTGTGGTAATATATGCAGGTGCCAGACATACTTATACTGAACTGCTATTTAAAAGAAAGAATAGCAAAAAAACTGGTTGATAACAAATCTAACCAAAATACTTCAGCTTGGACGAATTTACCTGAGCTAAAGTATTGCATTTATAGGTTCTCTAGTGGGAGAAAGGTCTTAGATAAAAATACAGAATTTTCTGATGAGAATTACGAACTTTTGTAGAAATTGCATGTTTCTTGTTAACTGTTTTCCAAAAGATGATTGTGAATGTTTGGTTTGAAGATATGTTTGTGATAATGAATACAAGCACTATTTCTTACCATAGTTTTATGAAATACAATAGTTTGCAATATTATAGCAATATTAGAAGAAGAAATTTATACATTAGGTGTAATACAATCTGTTTGCGCTGCACACTAGCAACTATCCTAGACATTATGATAGACTTTAACAAGTATCATATGAAACAGTAGAATATATACATTCATTCCCAGATTATTGCTGCTTATCTGCCACATTGCTACTCCTCTCAATTTTTTACTTTCTCTTGTTATTTCAGTTTTACTTTAGTTATTAATTTTTATGAGATGAGACAACCACTCTTCATGTTCTGAAATATTCTGAAAAAACAGAGGCGTTATGGCAATATGATCATGTGGAAATCTTTTCAACCATATGAAAGACAAATAGTCTTGCAAAAGAAATATTGTAGAAAACAACTATTTGGAATGACAGTTATTTCATGTACCTAGTTTGACCAAGAAACAAAGGATAGTCTTGTTTATTTTGACATTTTACTAAAATGGGTAACCAGTATATCCTAATGCAAGGAGCATGCATTTTAAAATAGATTTTAGTAAGTGAAATTTAACACTATGACTTTAAATATTCATAGCAGAACACCTGCTGTCTATTTTTATTAAGATTTTTTTGTCTAAATCTCAAAAATACACAATCATATATGAAAAAATAAAATTTACAATCCTTTAGTACCTTCTCAGACTTCATGAAAAGCCTCTAGAAAAATAAGAGATATATAAATGACAAAGCATGTAATTTTAGGAATTACTATTCTCAAAAGCCATTAGACCCATAGATGTTTTGTGTGGTACATAAGGAAGCAGAAGAAAAGCAGAAGAAAAAGATTCAGAATCAAATACTATATCTAGGTAGGAAAGAAATGTAACAGAAAACATGAATGAAAGAGAAACATGCCCTAGCTGAATTTCTAACCTATGGATACTGCTTAAAATTGGGCATAAGGATTGGTCAAGAAGATTGGCTCTGCTACCAAAATAAGTTTCTTAGGCTGAAACTGAAGTGATGTGCTTTAAACAATAAAATTGTCTCTCATCTGCTTATATATATTTCATTGTTTTCATGCTTTAAGAATGTCATTATAAATATGGTATTTATAAATAGAATATATAATTTCCATCTTCTACTATATATACCATCTTAAATTATCCAATTTTCAAAAGTGCTGAGTATTTCAACTTTTACTGAAGATCTTGGCTGTATTGTTTGTCTCCTGTCTTTTATCTCTCTTCTGAAAGAGGATATCTGAAAGATGGAATTAGGTTGATTGTTCATGTAAAGCTGATATTTATATAGGATAAACTCAGTTCAGCATTTACAGTACGGACAGTGGCAGGTCTCCCATATGACAATGTTAATCTGCCTGCACCTTATTCAGCTAGGAGTCTTTCCTTGGATAAGTGAGTTGGTCTTTTTATCCACCATGGAAATTGGGTCCTGGACTTTTCTACTGCGAAGGCACACAGTGCTGATAATGAGTAATAATCACTTCAGTTACAATTCAATCTGGGCTTATGTCTACTCAAAATTGCACAGAGATGCCTGTACTTGAAATAGTCATCAGCAGAGAAAGACAAAAACTAATTGCTAGATTCTCAAAAGGGCTATAAAGAGGAGAATTAATGTAGACAAAAAAGAAACAAATTGCTATTGATATCTGTGATCTACTTCGTGATCTTTTTTTTATCCTGACACTTGCTAATGATATTTTTGGTGGGAAACTATTTTCATTCTTTTAAAATGTGCAGTTCCAGTGTGGTGCTAAACACTGTCCCTATGGGAAGAAAGTTCACTGAAAATCAGAAAAATCTCTGGTGGCAGAGAAAAGCAAATCACTATGACTATGGAAGCAGTCACAGAAGTTATGAGTGGGTTTTTACTATGCAGGAACTCCTATCTTATACTAGCTCAGAAAGCATAAACTTTCTGTTGAGAGGGTAACAAAATTTGTGAGGAAGCCCACAAAAAGTTACAAACAGTAAGTGCTATAGAGACACCAAAACCAGCATGCTGGCAGATAGGACTATGTCTGAGATGATGACGTAAGAAATTTTGGAAAATATGGGAGAACATACCTGTGGAACTTCCACCATTTGGATTGTATATGCTACTGAAATACATGAAACCTAATGAGGATGGGTGGAAGAGAAGAAAAAGTCTTGTTATTAAGCCAATGGATGATATTTCACGAAAGGTGAACAGAATAAACCAAACACAGTCCTCTAAACTCTTTTGTTGTGGTGTGCAGCACAGGAACATTGATTCTGAATTCAAATGAAACCATTGTGAAATTAGACATTAACTTAAACACCAGTAATACTGGAGTGAAAGTGAAAGATTTATTTATATTAGCGTTATTTTGTCACAGTTTAATTATTAAGAATGAAATCCACATATAAATCGAGGTAACTAATATTGTTAAAAAAAGGCTGGAATATTAAGTGTTCTGTTACCACAATCAATAATATCAAAATGAAAAACAGATTAAAAAGCACAAAGCCAGCCTACCATCAAAAACAGAAAAGCACGAGAAATCAAATAAAATCAATCGCCTCATAGCCTTGATTTATGCATTCTCACTGACCCTTTGTTATTGTATTTTGCCTGAATCCACATGAACACAAGCAACTAACTGCCAGTAAATCCAGTGGCACTAAGGGATGGAAAAAGATTGTGTTTTTAGTCAACATGATTTGCCTGTTATATATTAAGGTCCAAGAAGAACAAAACTGACTGTAGTGCGTTGACCTTGGCTGGACGCCAGGTGCCCACCAAGCTGCTCTATCACTCTCCTCCTCAACTGGACAGGGGGAGAAAAATACACTGAAAGGCTCATGAGTCGAGATAAGGACAGGGAGATCACTCACCAATTACCATGACAGGCAAAACAAACTTGACTCGGAGAAATTAATTTAATTTATTACCAATCAAATCAGAGTAGGATAATGAGAAATAAAAACAAATCTTAAAAACACCTTCCCTCCACCCCTCCCCTCTTTGCAGGCTCAAATTTACTCCTGATTTTCTCTACCTCCTCCCCCTGAGTGGCACAGGGTGATGGGAATGGGGGTTATGGTCAGTTCATCACACGTTGTTCTGCCGCTCCTTCCTCCTCAGGGGGAGGACTCCTCACACTCTTCCCCTGCTCCAGCGTGGGGTCCCTCCCACAGGAGACAGTCCTCCACAAACTTCTCCAACATGAGTCCTTCCCATGGGCTACAGTTCTTCATGAACTGCTCCAGCATGGGTCCCTTCCACGGGTGCAGTCCTTCAGGAACAGACTGCTCCTGTGTGGGTGCCCCACGGGGTCACAAGTCCTGCCAGCAAACCTGCTTCAGCGTGGGCTCCTCTCTCCATGGTTCCACAGGTCCTGCCAGGAGCCTGCTCCAGTGCGGGCTTCCCATGGGGTCACAGCGTCCTTCGGGCATCCACCTGCTCCGGCGTGGGGTCCTCCACGGGCTGCAGGTGGATATCTGCTCCACTGTGGACCTCCATGGGCTGCAGGGGGACAGCCTGCCTCTGGTGTCTGCAGAGATGTTCCTCTCACAGATTCTCACTCCTCTCTCTGGCTGCAATTGCTGCTGTGCAGTAACTTTTTCCCCTTCTTAAATATGTTATCCCAGAGGCACTACCACCATCGCTGATGGGCTCGGCCTTTGGCCAGTGGCGGGTCCATCTTGCAGCCGGCTGGCATTGGCTCTGTCGGACAGGGGAAGCTTCTAGCAGCTTCTCACAGAAGCCACCCCTGTAGCCCCCCCACTACCAAAACCTTGCCACACAAACTCAATGCATTAGAATATTCTACTACTACTCATAATCCAGCAAAGTAATATTAAGGGTGACTTCACCCCACATAATACCTATTTTAGAAAAGCTCATGTTTAAGTTACTGTCTGATTTTCAGCTCATCAGCCACTGCCTGTTACTGTGCATGATGATCAGTTCAACAATTAAGATTTTACAGTTTTATTTGCTTGTTATATTCAGTAACTTTGATGCCTTCCTTTTCATGATTCCACCATCAGGCATGTTGTATAATACCCAAAGTTTCACAATTGTAGCCTGGGCAAAACAGAGGTAGCAACTCAGGAGAATTAGCCAAAAAAAAGTCACCTAATTTACAAGGAACAAGTAAATTCTTAGTGGCATAAGAATTCTGGTTAAAATTTCTTAATAGCTCTAATACTGCGGTACTGAACTGCGGCACTAGTTGCGGATGTGAGTGGTTATGTGCTTATTGTTCTACTTAATCAAGATTCATTGTTGGGCCTAAGCCTCTCTGAAGAGCTTGATTTGCTCTGTGTTCTGAATTCATTACCTCCAGCCTGTGCTGAATGTGTGACTTCCCACTGAAACCTGTGCAGTTTCAAGCTCTGAGCCCAAGGTTTGATAGATCTAAACTGTCAGATTGGCTTGAATTAGTCTTTTTAAAATTTTTCTTCTTTTTTAAATGCTGATTATAAGGCTACACATAGTTGCTTTGACTGTCTAAAGCATTGAAGTCCATTGGCTCAGAGCAACCTGTGTCTGTCCTGTTCAAGTCTTTTTATGCTGCAAAAGAGTGTTGCCGCTCCCACGTGACTTATTAGGCCTGGTCCCTGTCCTATGCTACTGTAGAGATTAATCATATGGGAAAAAAGTACTTGTACCAGTTGAAGATGTGCCAAACACTATTCCAACAATTCAACAATCTAAATGACTGAGTTCCAGATCCTGAGAACAAGCCCCAGTATTGTTTAATTTACTCATATAGATGTACCCATGTGTGCTAAAATGAAATCTAATAAATCTTAACATATATGTGAATGCTCCATTGAACTGAACTAGATATTTGATCTTCAAGGACGGGAAATTCATGGCACAAAAATGTCAAACTACGTACCAGTTAAATTCTGTCCTTCTGCATGTAAAGTCTCTAGAAATACTGCTGGTCATCAGAGCTAAACAGCACAACATCACCAACCTCTGAGTAGAAGTTAATGGAGAGTTAGATGACTGCTGAGGACACGGCCACAGACATCCCATAGTAGAATATCATAGACATGTTGTTTACTGGAAAAAAGGGATGCAGTTTTTGTCACTGGTCACCTTCCATGGTAGTCCAGTGGTTAGAGCACGTCACCTTTCAGGGTTTTTATGAAACTTTAGATGCTTAATTTTTAGATACTTGACATAAATAATCACAGATTAAGTCCACCTCAAAACACCCATGCAAACAGAGGCATATGTCTGCTATATTATTACTTGTCTAAACAAAGGTTTCTATGAAGCCAGGATTCACAGCCTAAAATCACATTCAGGTCTTAGTACCAAAGTTGCCTTGCTCAAGGCAGGCACTCTGCAGTTCACAGTATGAATGTTTGTTATTTACTCTGAAAAACATATAAAGCTACTGAATAAAAGTCTTCCTTAGAGAACAGTAATGTCTGAACACAGAGCTACTGTTTCTGAGCCTGGGCAGCTCATAAAGCGCAGTGCAGATATATGTGTTTGAGTCTAAATAAATGAAGGCAAGGAATAACCTGGAGAATTGGGCCTTTGATTATCCACATTGCATGGCTGTCTTACTCACTGGCTGTATTAGACCACTTACTACAGCTCCTTCCAAAATAATGTTCACACACAGTTCCAGGACAATACTCCCACAAGGCAATATAGCCTATATAAGGTCACCAAGATTATTGTTTGATTGCTGGAAAATGCAAAAGTACAGTTTTATCAAAGTGTCCATTAAAACACAGTCATGCAGCAATGCACATACCCATTTGAGTGGAATAAGCATTGATCTGAGACTAAGAAAGATGTGTTCCCAGGTGTTCATTATCAAATATTTCAGCTCTGCAGTTGACTCGCATTGATAGTCTTCTATTGTCCACACTGCTTCAGTAGTAGTTTGCCTCTAGAGTCTCTTTTGGCATGAGATATTTCTGCCCAATACAGCTCTAGAAGCTGAGCTATGACATGCCATGACTGTATCAGGTTGGGCTTCCTTCCTTTTACAGTCTTCTGATACTCTCCCAGCAGCTCTGTACTCTCAAATACATCCACATGACCTCATGTCTCTGTGTAGGGCACACAACGTAAACCTTTAGAGTCTTACCATAAAAATGCCATTTTATGGCTGCAGCACAACTACATATCATTTCAGATAAACACTTGGAACACAAAAAAAAACCCCAAAACCAAAAAACAAAACCAAAAGCACCTTGAAGAATGGTTCTGTAATAGTTCACAAAGAATTGTGAGGTACAGAGAAGACTAAAATGCTGGGTGGGTGGACAGTCCTTGAGATTGCTATGCTTAAGTAAGGGAATGTGAGCCACTCTATACAATTGATCTCGGAGTCTGATCTCAGTCATTTCCTTGTTTTGCTTAACTACAGTTAGTAGGTAATCAAGAAAAAGTTAGGCTCCGCTTCTGTATATTGCAGTTACAGGTGCTGAACATTTGCCTAAGCAAAGTGATGCCTTTTATTATAATCTAAGCACCTCTGGAACCTATGGGTTAAACAGTCCCATATGTAAATGCACTGGCTGCTGATCCTGGAGCTAACAGTCCAAATAGGCTTCCTGACACAAGCGCAGACAGCAGTGTTCAGTACGTAGGCCAGCAGTCACAGACATTTTTATTAAAAATCACAGCCAAGAATGCTAGTCATTTTTCATGAGATGTCAAATAGTTGACAAATGGTTCTGGAACACTTCTCCAGAAAGTGAAGAATCTGGATTCAGTCCATTGCTCTTCATAAGGCTTTCCAAACCAATAGCTTTCATCTCCCATTTACTGAAGTTGTGTCATTAGGGCAGTGTGGCAAAAATGTAAGATTCGTCAAGTTAGTGAGAGGACAGAATATGATTCTGTAGTGTGGTAATCAGGAAAATTCCCAATGAAGGGTGTTACTCAGGCTTCTGAACAACTTCCAGAGCTCTACAAACATATTAAGCCGTGTCTCTTTTACACGAAGTATATGAATGCATGCAAAAATGTACAAACGGGGATTAAAACATAAGACCCTTCAGTTACACAAGCACGTTGTCAGCAAGGCTACAGAAGTAGGGACCTTTTCTTTTGTCTTTTCCTGTTCTTACAGTTCTTATTACAGCTGGCCACACAGTGGCACAGCTTCAACAGGAAAAATGAGAGGCAAAATTTCAGACAAGTTCTTTTAGCATTACCAGTTAGTTGAATGAGGAACTGCTGTTTCTGTATAGAATACCGGTTTAGGGTTTTTTTTGTTTGGTTGGTTTTTGCTGTTGTTGTTTTGGTTTGTTTTATTGTTGGCCTTTTTTTGGTTGGTTGGTTGGTTTTGGTTTGGTTTGGGGTTTTTTTTGTGGCTTTATTTATTTATTTTTTGTGAAGCTCGTCCTAAAATACCCAGTTTTGTCCATATATTATCCAAGGAATCTGAGAATTTAACCTGGGTCTACGAGTTCCACTCCTCCAGCCACCTCTTGGCCTCTAGCTGTGAATTTGGGCACAGATAAATAACGTGGAAGAGAGGTGAATAGGAAATGAACTGAGACAAGATGGTCACTGACAAGGAGACTATGCTAATCAAGGTATGAGATATAAATAGCATAGAAACAATTTGATTTGGCAGCAGCTTACTGTTAGATTTTATTTGTTGGTAAATAAGGGAAAGAATTAGGGAATAGCAGATTAGGTAATTTTACTGAATATCTGAAGCTGAAGGTCTTGTAACGGAGCTACTTAGTCTTAAAGCATGAAAATTGCTGTACTGGATATAATTTGAGGTCCATTTTTCCCAGAATCCTGCTATGTACCATTGCTGGGAGACCTACATTTGCTTCAGAGGACAGAAAGAAATACTGATTAAGACAGTTCTCAGGAAATCTGTCTCTTAGAAACAATTTTTACTCCCTCATACGGATCGCTGTAAATTCTGAGGATATAGTTTAGAAAACTGAGCTAAAGAAAAAAACATTATGAAAGCTATTTTTCTGCTGGAACTCAGCTATGCAAAATACGCAATCTTCATGCTACATGTCTTTCTTTCATACAACAGACTATTCTTTATCCATCCACAAGATGGCACCAGAAGCTTGAATAAAGTTTGGTCCTGTGCACGACCACACACTCCTCGACATTCTTGTTTCCTCTGCATCTCTGCCTCCAAAGTGGCAGAAATACAGTATGTATAGCACAAACCCAGAAATCTGCATCTGCCAAACACTTTGAAATGACACATAGTTTTTATAAAGTGTAAAGGCAGTACTCATCTCAATTTGTTTCAAATAGATATTTTGTCGCATATTAGACCAATACTTAAAAATATGTATTTTCTAAAAACACCTCAGTCATGATTTAAAAATGCAGGCTAATTCCCAGGGAAGACCATTTCTTCAGTGACATGATTTGAGTTCACTGCTTGATATTCTTTTAAAGCTAGAGTAATATACGTTTAATAAAACAGCCCAAAGTTTCATCATTTTAAAAGATCTTTCAAGGTTAATACAGGTTAACATCACTTTAAATGGGTTTCTGTCTAAATGGGAAAAAGTTTATAGTGTGGCTACTATTGATGAACGTAGAGGTGATGATAATTTGTTTAGTTTCTACTTTTTATTTACTAAATCTTAAGGAAAGTTTTAGTTTCTGTAGTAATATAAAGCTTATAATGAATGCTCCTATTACCCTCCTCTGGGAATCTTGCACATAAAAATAAGTTATTTGCAAATTGAAATAAGGCCCTTAAGACTTACTTATTCATTAGTACCTGTAACAAAGAGATTAAAAAAAGGATTCTTTTAAAATCTTGGAGAAGATTGAACTGTAAAAATTGTAGAAAAATCTAGCTTTTACAAAGGAAAAATTCTTTACTTTTGTAAAACCAAGGTAAATAATTAAGTTGCAAAAATAGTCTAATTTACTTCAGAACTCAGATGCATGTCCTTTCTTCTTACAAAAGATACAGTTTACATGCATAATAAAAATATGTATGAAATATATGAAACAAAATAAGATTCTAAGAAGAGAAAACATAATAATTTCATACTGAAAACAAGCCAAGGTAATTTTAAACCTTACGTCACAGCACACTGCAAATGCCAATAATACGTAGATAATATTATTTGCCACAGCTGCCAAAAGTAAAGAGAAGCATATAGTAAATCAGAAATATGTTCTAGTAAGGCCTGCATGCTGAATGAGATAATTTATCCTTCTCTTTCAAAAAATCACAGGGAAACATATAAAAGCAAGTCCTGAATGCTCATAAGATACAATGTGGTGAATAGTACGATTTATTGTGCAAAGAGTAAATGTAAGTTATTATACAGCAACCATTCTATTTTCCTTGAAGTTGGAATAAGCCAAACTGACAGTGTATTTCTAGTCAGTTCAAGTACAATTTAAATGGTGCATTAAGTAAAAAAGCATTGGGCTCAATCCTCTAATCTGTTCACGTGTGACAATTGCCTTGATTGCAGAGGTGCTGCATGTGAAACAGTTACAGACATGCCCTAATGCCTTAATTCCAGTTCAGGAGAGGTTGAGAATGTATTCTCACACCAAATAAAACTTTCAAAATTTAGTCTAGTCACATTTTAGTTTGCTGTTTTGAACTGGACACCACATTATGACTTGCTCAGTACAAGGCTTTAGTATTCTGGCATTGTTTTTTTCTTATTTTTAGTGACTGCATCATATGTCATCAACAGTAATTCTGCAATCTTAATTTTTTTTTTTTCTGGTGTCTAAAATTATGGAAAAATCTTTCAGAATGAAACCTGATTAGATACTAATCTGATTTTAACACTGTGAATTGCAGATAATTTCACTAAACTGCGGGAAATGTGTAAATTGCACTGAGAATTCATACTGGTGTAACAGAAATCAGAATACAGACCTTAGTGCCAAAGTTCTCTTTTGAACAGCATCTGAAAAAAATTTAAGATTGGAAGTATTTAAATCCCTTTGTGAAGTCATAGAAATAATCTCACAAAGTTTCCAGTCTATATTTTTAAAACATTCATGATCTAGTAGAGAAGTCTGGTCTGAATACATCTTTCCTGTTAGATGCTAGCATCAGTGTAGTCAGCGATAAAGAGAGTTCATACATTTAAAATATGATCACCACAGAGTTTACTCATATATCATTTGCATGAATACATGCTGGTTAGCCTTTTTGACTTACCACAAAATGTGTGGATTCCCCACACGGATGAGCAGTCAGTGTCACACTGTGTGTAAGGAACTGCTCACTGGTGCGGTTAAAAGGTTCATTTCTGTTTCTGGGAAAGAAGCATTGCTTTTTACAGTGCCAGTTAGTTGTAGGGAATCTCAACCTTTTCATAGTTTAACTCAGCTGGGAGTTTCCTGATATGTCCCACTGCAAGGGACATGTTTTAGAAAATACTGTCAGCTTTGCTGCACATTTTTAAGCAATGACAATGAGGGTCTGCAGACTGATATCACAAAGGGCGTGTTTCTTAAGACAATATGTGTTTTTCACTTCATCGGTCTCTCGAGTCCATATAGGCACAGCACAGTAAGTGCCACTCCAGTCACTGTCTGTTGAACTTTTTAAGATAGATGGAAATAATAATAATAAAAAAAAGTGCATCATCTTTCAAAAACATTATACATAGCTTCAAATCCATAACATGTATAACCTTATGTATAAAAACTAGTGCTAAACAATGAGAATGCTAATTCAATCATGTGAAAGCTAGGAAACAACAGAATTAAGGTCTCCCTTTCCCTTAAAAGTTCCTTTGCAAGAGGATGTATATTAGGTTTATGTCTTTAACTGCATTCAATTTTCTTCCAGTGCACTTCCCTATTTGGCACAAGAGGATGGATGGCAATGACAGGCTGTTCCCAGTTCCTCCCCTGTTTGATGTAGACCACCAGTGCATAATTTCTACATTTTATTCAAGATACATAATGAAAACAAAATGGCTTATGTCCTGATATCCCCACTCCCCCTTACTGTTCTTATTGTGAGAGTATTTAAATGCTTCGTATCTACTGAGAGGCATAGTTATCCAATACCTCTTTGGTGCTTCAGGAAGAGATTTTCAACCTTCCTCAGTGTTACACACAGCGAACTCTAAGCTCCATTTAGAAACTTGATTTGGATGTGCAATGCTGTAGAATGAGACACTCTGCTGTTGCTCAGGATAGAGAGTTTCCATTTACTCTCTTTCTTTAAAATCTGAAATAAAACCACATGCAGAATATTTTGTATATGACAAAAACTGACATGCCAGTATTGTTTATACATTTTTCAGTTTTCAAACCTGAAATGATTATGCTATCAGACCTCTCTGAGCACATGAGAAATTCACAAAATATCCTTTTGTTTAAATAACAGGTACCAGATGTCACAGCAAGTAAACTGTACCTCAGCTGCCTGTGGGTTAGCAAATTCCCTGTGTTCAACATTGCTTAGATTAATTGGCAGGCCATTTGCTTTTGACGTGCCGCTATTTGCACTGCAGGACAGGGCACAGGTACAGAACAGCCTCAGCTATGCAATTGCATCAAAGACTACTAAAAATAAAGCTTCAGCTTTAACAGCTATAGTAATCGGGGCGGGGGGGGGAGGGACACGACCAAACCAGAACAAACCCCGAAAACCAGCATGCATATTTATGGCTTATTCTTCAAATATGTTTCTTCTGCATCTAACCCAGAAATAAAAGTGTCTTCAATAATGCTATCTTAAGGTATTTTAACAGTAAAAAACATTTCCAAAACCTCTGTTCATTTGTACATCAGAACTGGTATTATGTATTCTAGAGAACTTCTCACTCTCATTCAAGAGGACAAATTGTATACACAATAAAAATTGGAACTGGGAATACCCCCGGTAATCTGAATCAACTAGTAAAGTTTGATACCCATCTGTTTATTCTGAGTCAGGTTGTTCAAGGTCTAGATGACTCAAATAACCCTTTAGCATCAATTACAAAATAAGCAAGTAAAACTTCAGTTTCTATACCTTACAAAGCATTAAATTACTCATTTTTAGTAATAATTCTAGTGCATCCTCCTGTTTGTTAGACAGTATCACAGAGTAGAATGGTAATATGATTTTATTATTCTACAGAAATATAGGAAAATAAAAATAAATTTTTTTTCAGACTCTGGATTGTATAACTTGAAATGCAAATAACTTGAAATTGCGAGGATTGTATAACTTGAGATGCTATGCTAGTTCCACCCCTTAGAATCAGGGTGAAAAGCAGCCTGGAATTGGGAAATTTCTGTGAAAAAAATAAAGAAAAAAGTAGCAAGCAAAGATCAAATTTCTTTAGGAAGAGGGATTCTGATTTTTTTAATAGCTAAATGGCATTTAGCAATTAACTTTAAAATTATTTATTTATAACCTTAGGAACATGAAGCTAATAGTTCAGACTCCATCTGTCACAGTGTTTTGCTTCAAAGTAGATGTAAATGCTGTGCCCATAACACTTCTTCATTATAAGGGTGGAAAAAGACTCAAAAAAGGTGGTCTAAAACCATGAGAAAGGTTTTGCAGCCAGATGTTTGACAGCAACAGCTATCTCCAGGCTGTACACTGTTGCAGAGCGCTTGGTCAAGCCCAGCTGGGACCTGACTAATACAGCCAGTTTTGGTCCAGGACAGCCTCATGAAAGGCCAGCTCTACTCCATTGTCATAAAGCCTTCCCTCTGACTCCTCTGATAGGATATGCTGGGTTTGGTACTCAGAAAGCCACGTAGGAGGTAGCCTTGTTGGTGTTGTTGGTAATGTGCATCTCATGAGCCAGAAGCCCTGGCATACACAGAGGCCTGTCAGCGATACTACAGCCTCTTTGGCTGTAGTCAGTTGGACTCCGGAGCTCTGGTCTGTCTGCCAGAGCACCTACATCTACCCTGCCACTGATCCTTTTCAAGCAACTGCTTGGGAGAAACCAACTGTGGAGGGTAGGCAGGACTGATGTGGTGTCTTCCTTCTGCAAAGAGTACTGCTTATTAGCCAGCTGATCCTTTCCATGCTGTCATGCTCTCTCAGTAGAGATGTCCGTCCTCTGTGAATCAGATCCATTTCCAGAAGAAAATGATGGACTTTCCCTAATAAGGACTGTACTACATCTTCTCAAGGGCATTGAATCTCCTCTTGGAAGAACAGGGACAAGGCCTAGGACACATATAGCCTGATCAAAATCTCCCACTTCAATGCCTTTAAGAGATTCTTCTGTGATACAGGTACTACAGCAAGAAGAATGCTGATATGTGTCATCTTCTGCCACCTCTAAGAGCTTGAATATGATCAGTAACCCTTTAGCACAAGAGGTTACCCTGACCAAGGGTTGCCCATGTTGTCAGGGCAAGTAAATTCTCCAATATTGCCAGATCCTCATAGCCACAAACGTGAGGACACCCCTAGCTGAGCTGCTTTTCCACAACACTCAGGTGTCAGGCAGCAGAAACTGTCCCCCGTAGCAGGGCATGCTAGATGATAGTCCAGGTCAGCATCGCTAAAACAGACCTTCCACTCAGCAAGACTGGATGGATCACGAGCTACTTGCACAGTTCACTGGCTGTCCCGCTTGCAACATCCTGCACCTTTTCTTTCAGGGTTTGAGGGCCGCATTCAATCCTGCAACTTTCTGTTCTCTTGGAGAAAGGGTAGCCTCTGCCTACTTTTTACCTTTGAAGTGTCTCTGCCCTATGAGCTTCCCTGCATCACTCCGTGAAACACTTTTGCAGGCTGTGTAACACCCAGCTAGTTTACCTCCAAATCTCACCTTGGAAACACATTTCTGAGTTCATGCTCCACTTCATTTTCTTGTCCTCATCATTTCAAATGGATGTTGAATGGTGGTGCCCTCAGAAGATAAGAAACCTCAGTGAGCCAGGGAAATCTGTGCTACTTGCATGTCTACCATGAACATAAACTGGAAAATCTCCCATAAGTAAAAAAGAATGAACTGCATGGTTTAGTACATTGCTCCTGCTGTGCTGAGAAGGATGTCCCTTGCCTGAGACCTCTAGACTCAGTAAAATCCTTGTTCCACTTCCACCCTGGACACAGTATTTCCCACAACTGTTCATCACATCTCTACCTAGATAATCTGACTTCTAACCTTGACATGATTATCTCAAGCCCAGAGTCTTGCTAATGTGAACAGAGAATAATCTGTTGTCATCCCTTGCTACTCCTGATTTTATAGACCTCTATCATATCTCCTCTAAGTAATACTTTTTAGATTAGATGTTTTTAGCCTATTCAGTCATTCCTTGTACAGAAACTATTCTGTATTTTGCTGCCTTTCTCTGGATTTTTTTTAAGTCTATTGCATACTTTTTTAGAAACAGAACTGCTTACATTATTCAAGGTGCGGGAAAGTCAGCTAAGAGCATTATGGTGGCTTGTGTTTTGTTCTGTCTTTTTCTCCTAATAGCCCCTAACATTTTATTTGTTTTTCAGACCACTGGTGTTATTAAACTGGTGTTTCAGGGAATGGTTTTTTACAACTCCAAGATATCACTCTTGGGAGGTAATGGTCAGTTTAGAGCCTATAATTTTATATGTGAAATTAGGATTGTTTTTTTCCCATGTACATCACTTTACATTTATTTACACTGAATTTCATTTGTCACTTCATTGCCCTTTCGGTCTTACACAGTCTTTTTTGAATTCCTCACAGTCAGCTTTCATCCTTACTATCCTGAATAATACAGTATTGTCAGCAGCCTTTTTCTTTTCAGTGATCTCCTGTTTTCCAGGTCAATGATAAATATGTTTTACAGTACAGACCCCTGCTTACCAGCACTGATGACCTGTCTCCACCTCAAGAACTGACAATTTACTCCTACTTGTGTTTTCTTCCCCTTAACCAGTCATTTATCTATGCAACAAATGGCTTTGCTCATGCCACCTAATTTACTTAAAAGGTTTGTGTGAGAGACTTTGTCCAAAGGCCTTTTAAAATCTATGCAAGCTAAATAGTTTCCCCCTCCTCTCCTACAATCTCTCAGTTTCGGACAGATCCTTGATAAGTCTCCCGCTGAGAGTGGCTCCCTAATGGGACTCTCCTCTCCCCTTTTTCTTCTGCAAGGATCACCACAGCAGCCTCTCAACAATGACCTTTTTCTGCTTGTTTTTAGTACTCCTTTTATATTCTGATCATCAGCTGGCCGTACAGACTTCTTGATCCTGATGTGTGTAAAAAAAAGAATATTAGTTTTCTTTCCTTTTGCCACTCGTTCTTTCTTTTTACTTACTGTTTTATGCTTTCACATTTTATAATCCTTTTTATTTTCTTTTGAATGTAAGGATATGACTTCAGCTTTTTGAAGGATACCTTGTTGTTTCTAGAAGCCTCCCTTATATTACTATTCAATTTTGCTTTACATCTCGAGGTCTAACTAGCTTCACAGCGGTATTAAAAATATTGATTCTATTTTATGAAACAGGCTGTGTGTTGTTTTTTGGTTTTTGTTTTTTTTTTTCCCTGTGAAAAACTGACTTTCTGAATTGCTACTGTGCTTAAAGGTGGGAAAATAAGAGAAAAAAAAATGACATTTACTCTCTCAAGTGATCCAGAGAGCACTTTTCTTTTGAAAACCTTCTATACACACAATTGGAAATGGTCTTCTTAGCAGTTTTATTGCTGCTGTTGTCTTTTTTTGGAGGGGGGGGGGATAAGTAGACTAGATCGGCTTAAATGCACAGGTCTAATTTTTCTTGCAAAATTTGAAACAGACAACAGACATTTGAACCTGATAAGAGAATGAAAGCCTAGACAATAGAAATGAATCATGGCATTTCTGGGCAAGCAGTTGGGGATAAACATTATCCCGTGGGTCCTGTGTCCGGAAGTGTGTATTAATTTTCTGCCTTGCTGTAGATGTCATGAGTGAAAAGCATAGAGAAAAGGATGTGTTCTGAACATTTCAGAATCAGGTCTGTATGTTTAATATTCTTTGATACAATCATTTTAACTGCCACCTACTTTGAACTACTGTAATTTCCCCAGGCTTAAATTGAAGTAATTTATAAAAGAATCTGACATCTTTTTAAAGGTTACAGGGTAAAGAGAAAAAGATCAAAAGATCAAATTTCACTGAGAACAATTAAGTAGAAAATCATATTGATGAAGGTAGTCAAAAATTAAAGTATTTTCCTATAAAAGACGACAGCTAGAAATTCTTAACACCCTTTCATATAGCAAGAACACTAACATCCTAGATCCTAACTATTTCTCTGGAATCACATTCTGTTTAATTAAAAATATACAACTGTAATTTCTGTCTTTTCTCCTTTATCACATAATTATTTCATTTTTTGAAGATGAGTGCCACTTACATTGTCTTGGAGTATGACTAGTATGACAGATAGGAAGCCTTTTATTATTTCATCAGAAGTCATGTGTTTCTACTGACATGCATGTCAACTGCTGGTGCAATGAGGCCCTTCATTTGGGACCCTTTCATACTGCCGCAACAAATAAAAAAGGAAGGAAAGCTGACTAATAATGAACTACATAATACAAGAATTACGATTATATTTCTGTAGTCTATATGATACACTTACTATCTTTACAATGTATTAGTTTTTACATTGTCTTATCAAGTATTTTACTTTACAATGTAGATATAATGGAATATCCTGATAAGCCGTTAAAACTGTGTCAACATTTGTTCCACTTAAAATACTTTGACTTCAGTAGGGTCCAGGCTTAATCTTGACAGGTAGGCGAGGTTCTGTATAAGCAGCTCATATAGTGGTGGAAAATGAAGCAAGATAATGCCATTTTTCAGGGACTGACAAAAGGGAATGAGTTTGTTCTTCTTTCCTAGTACTCAGAGGGGCATGTTAGAATCTCATGCATTGAATGCAGTTTGTTGGTCCATTCTGACACCTCTGCTTCAGTTAATCTGAGTTCGATTAAATAGAAATTCAGCTGGAAGGCTTTCCTCACAGATAAAAAGTGTTTGTCTTTTGGCAATGTAGTGTGTTAGGGCCTCAGCAAACATTAAAAGTGAGAAAAATCTTGTTTCTTAATCTCCAAACCTCCAAACTAACTGTGAAGAGTTACCAGAGAGCCCTATCTGTACTCAGCTACTGGTCAGGGCTCGAAATTTGCTCTGAAATTAAAGGAACATGTCAGAATACTCCAACCTCTCAAAGCTTTCTAATTAAAAAAGTGTGCTGCCTAACAACAGAATTTAAGAAATAATGAAGTTTTCTCCTGTTAATATAAGCATCAATAACAACAGCAATATGAACTGTAATGAGTAAAATACAATGTAGTTTGAAATTGACAGAAAATAATTGTTAGCTTTTGTGATGGATTAACCTTGGCTAACAGCCAGCCACTCACCCAGCCGCTCTCTCACTTCTCCTCAACAGGACGGGGAAGAAAATAGCCTGAGAAAGCTCATGGGTCAAGATAAAGACAGGGAGTTTGTTTACCAATTACTGTCATGGGCAAAACAGACTCGAGCAAAATTAATTTAATTACCTGCCAATTAAAATAGATTCATGTAGTGAGACAAAAAACCAACTATTAAAACAGCACTTTTTTTCCTCCCTTTCCCATGGCCAACTTTTTGTTTTTTCACTCCCAGCTCCTCTCCCCACCCTCGTGCGGTGCAGTGGGATGGAAGATGGGTGATTAGGGTCAGCACAAAAACAGTGATCTCTCTGGTACTCCTTCCTTCAGGGAAAAAAAACTGCTCCAGTGTGGTCTCTTTCATGGGCTGCAGGGAAATCTCTGCCCCAGTGCCTGGGGCACCTCCTCCCGCTCCTTCTTCTCTCACCTGGGTGTCTGCAGGGCTGTTTCTCACACTTTTTTTCCTCACTCCTCACTGCCTGTGTGGTGGTTTTGCCCTTTCTTAAACATGCTTTCCCCGAGGTGCCACCATCTTGGCTGAGGAGCTCAGCTGTGCCCTGTGGTGGGTCCGTTGGAGCCGGCTGGAACCGGCTGTGTCCGGCACAGGGCAGCCCCAGCCTCTCCTCACAAAGGCCACCCCGCAGCCCTCCCGATGTCAGCACCTGGCCCCGAACACCCAATACAGATTTATCTTTTGAATTAATTTCAGTGACTATTTAAAATCCCCCAAACAGTTCTGGCTGTTCAAAATTTGATTTTTTTTTTTTCTGTTCATCATAGCTTGTTTCTAATGGAGGGATTTGCTTACTTTCTTGAAATAAGTGAACAGTCACCCAGGTTTTTCTTTATGCCTTCTTTTTCACTCATTTTTTTCAAAATATTTTCAGGTTTATTTTAAAAAGGTTTATAGATGGCAAAAGAAAAAAACAAATTCAGAAACTCAGCAAAATTTTGCAAAACTAGGGAACAATCCAGGAAATATTAGAAAAGGAAAATGGACAAAATGGCAAATATGAAAAATAAAGGGAGATAAATTTATAATAACAGTTACATTGTTGAGTTATAGTGAACTTTTTCACTTAAACTGAAACTTAATTGAATACCATTATATTTTATTTCAAAATCTTTCTTCCCAATTTGACTCAAAACTCTTAGAAGAAAAAAAAATATTCCATTGCCAGTCCAAACACTACTGAAGTTTTTAAGGACTGAGTTAGGGCACCTTTCATGTTTCCTAGAACTGGAATAGATTATTACTGAGATGATCAATTATAAACTAATTACAAGATCTCCAGTGTTTGGGTGAACAGTACAGTGCCAGCATCACAGTTACCAACTTCCCTCACAGTTCCATCTGCTGATATTGCAAATGTTACATGCACATGTTATAGAGGAATCCTTGCAGTTTAGTTTACAAGGAGAAAAAAAAAATAATATTTGCATTCCAATAGGATCCAGAATAGTTAACTGATTCAGAGGTGTATTCTGTTCTGCAATTTCCAACAAGTATTGTGCATGAAGAATTATTGCATTCTGAAAACTAGAATAAGTCCTTGTTCAGATGTTATAAATAGCAAAATTGTTGCTTCAAGTAGTTCTGATATTTCTTAAAAATTTCTTTACTGGTATGGATGGATTACTGGATACTATAAAAAAGCAAAAGATTACAGATTTTGTACTATATCTCCATCCTTCATATCACCTCTTGCAGGTATTTCTTAAATCAAACTTAAATTCAAAGGCCATTGGAAAAATACTTAGGGAACATGTTCTTAGTTATAAATTTATTTAAAACTCATCCTCCAGAATGAAAATGTTTGTGTTTGTTCTTAAATAGGTAAAGGTTACAGTTCAGCACAAAACAGTGGTATCACTCCTGTTATCCCAAAGTATACTTTTGTATTTGCTGCAATTCTGGCATTGAACTGTTCCTGTGAGCACGAGTATTTCACTAAGAAGTAATAAAGTATGTTTTGTCTGTTGTTGCAATTCTGAGTCTTTTAGTGACCCGTAATGAGTTGCTGTTCTTAGTTCAATGTCAGAGGGTAAGAACTGCTTCAATGAGTTTTATGTGTGTCCAGTTATTTTTCCAATAAAATGAGCCAAAAGCAAAATGTTTTCAAGATATTTGACACCAAAAAGTTAAGAGTGCATTTAAAAAAAAATCTATAACTTGATGCATTCATTGGTAGGTAAAGATAGCGAATCAAAATGTCTTGTCTTTTTTCAATCATATCTTAATTGTATTAAAACTTTTGTCTGTACAGCATAAGTAAAAAATACATTTTTCAGATTAAGCACACCGTTTGCTGGTGTCAACTGCCATGACATGTTTTGGATGACTTTTATTATATATAAAGAAATAATAGCTTTTTATTTTCCTTAGTGTGTGCTTCTATGTTTTATGCTTTTTAGAGTCCTGTGTTCTTACTGACCATAAATTTGTTTTTGACATTCTTTTCAACCTTTTAGAGTCGCTATTATTCTATTATTTCACCATACAATAGAAAAAAATTCTCAACATTTATTTTTTTATGAATTTTGTGCCACATCAGTTTTGTTAACCACGTATGGGAGAACTGGTCCAGCAGTAAAAACGAGCAGCACCTAAAAACATATAAAGCACCACCCTTTCTGAAATTTTAAAGGCCTTTTAGAAATAGATATATGGAATGACCTCTTTTTAAATTTTGTTTCTGTCTGTGCGTGTGTGTGTGAGAGAGAATGTGCGTGAGAGTGTGTGTGTGTTTGATATTTCCAGACTGGTACTCAAATGAAAGGATACCTCTTAGATAACCAGCTGAACTTCAACATACGTACCTGTTAACCAAGTTCCAAAACTTTTTAGATTTTATTTTTCATTGCTAATGATTTTTTCAAAGGAATAAAAAATGTTCAGAAAATTTCTGAGTAGAATGTCCTTAAAAAATGCTGTTTTCCCAGTCACTCATGAGAACTTGAAAACAGCAGATGCATCGCACAACTCAGACAATAAATAAGCTTTTTTGTTTTTCCTCACAGGGAACAATTTCCTCACAGGGAACAACAGACAGTAACACAATAAATATGTAGACAAACAAAAATCTAACAAAAAGATACTCTTAGCAGGTGTAATCAGAAGAATTGTAACACAAATCTGTATGCAATGCAACAGTTGTACTGCTGAATTCACTATATAGTGCCCACCAGTCTTGAATGAGAACGTACTTAAAGAAGGTAAATTGTAGACTGATAGCCGGCAAAAAGAGAAACTAAAAGACAATAGATAAATGTTTACTAACATTTCACTATTAGCTAGTTAATCTATCTTGCTCACATACTCAACAATGTCCAACAGGAAAGTAAAATTCAAATGTGTATTTCCTAGAACATACTAGATATGATATATATTTCTGTGAGTTTGATTTAAAACAAGAAATAGGTAGCTTATAGGGAAAAAGTTTTAGATTGACTAATTTGATATTTAGTTTTCATTTGATACATACAGTGCAGTTAAATGGTCCCACATGCCCTTATCAATGTTAACAATGTAATATTTTAAATTTTACTTACTATTTTATTATAATGCAGAAAACTTAATATGAAAATGAGTTAATATATTCACTTATCCTAAAACTCATTAATGATAAATTAAGTAGGTTACTACTTTTGCAAAATTAAGCACCTAAATTTAGCCTAGACCATTTCAGACAGGTACAAGAAAACATTTGTAAGCATTTGAGAATCTGATTTAGGTTTTAGATTCACATATCAACTAATCAGACAAGACTGATTTGAATTGTAAATATTTTTTTACACACTACTTTTAAGTTGTTTACAGACAAAAATAATTCACAAAAAACATTTTCTGGACACTGTGAAATGATTAATACATTTGAGAGTATTCTAATTTGCCCACAGAGAATTCAAGAACAGGGAGAGGTGAAATTCAATGAATAAATTAAAAAAAAACTTTCTCAGCTTGTTAGAATGCACAGATCAGCAAATTTAGGGGCCTCTTTTCAGTGCTTACATTGACTAACTTTAATACATTATCCCAGCATTTTCTTTAACTAGCACAGTCTTAGGGATGCTGTTTGTAGTTGTTAATGTGTCAGTCATTTCTATTGTATGTTAATGACTGTCAAATTCAGTTTATTCATTGAAACAGGACATCACAATTAAATTTTAATCTTATCTTGCTGATGTTCTTTATATCATGTAATATATTCTTCATGTTATCCCACTTTTTAGATATGGCAGATACAAATAATTGAAAAGAATATCAATAAAAAGAATGTTGCCATTTCCTAATTAAGCAATTCTTAAGATTAAGTAGAAAGACATCTAAAGAGCTGAACTGATTTCTACACAAAAGAATTCAAGAAAAAAAAAGTAATTTTCATACCCAGATCATACTTGTAGTGCTCCATATCTTGGATAGAAATCTCCTTTATGCTGAGTGTCTAGCTGAGCATTAGTTAAGGCCCATTTTTAGGTGGTAATTGGATCGTATGAAAACCTTATGCTGAACTACTGCACAAGTAATTATACTTTTTAAAAGAAACGATCTATTTCCACTGAAACAATTTTCACTTCCAACTACTTTAGTGGCTTTAAATTGTTAAGCAAATCTGAACGTAGCCACACATTTGGGAGAAAGAACTTGCCTGTTCTGTAGAAATGTGTCCTGGGTTCAGCTGGGATAGAGTTAATTTTCACAAGAAGCTGGGAGGAGGCACAGCCAGGACAGCAGACCCGAACTAACCAAGGGGATGTTCAATAGCATACGACATCATGCTCAGTATATAACTGGGGGAGCTGGCCGGGGGGAGGAGGAATCACGGCTTAGGAATGGGCTGAGCATCAGGTTCTGGGTGGTAAGCAATAGCATTGTGCATCACTCGCTTTATATATTCTTTTATTAGCATTATTGTTGTTGTTTTTTCTCTCCTTGTGTTGTCCTATTAATCTGTCCTTATCTCAACCCATGAGGTTCTACTTTTTTCTTCTGATTCTCCTCCCCATCCGGCTGGGAGGGAGGAGAAGTGGGAGAGCGGCCGCTTGGTTCTTAGTTTCTGGCTGGGCTTAAACCATAACAAAGTGCAAATTTTGTAAGAATGCACTACATTTTATAAGAATACAAGCAACGTGGATCAATTTGCAAGCACAGATAAATGAGTTAAGTTGCTAAAATGGAATCTTCGTTGTACTGAGACCTCCTTAATAGTATTCAAAGAGAGCTGGTGAAAACCATGTTGTTTTAATGGTTTTGGAACTCCACATAGGAATAATTATTGCTGGCAAAAAAAAATAAACACAGGTGGGATGTCTGAATAATCTCAAAACTCGGTTTATGGGTGGATTTTTCTAGAACATGTCATTAATTCATGAGTATAAACCTAGCTCAAGGTTAAGAGACCCTGAGATGAAGAAACAATTTTGACAATCTTAGAATTCTTCCATAAGTGCTCAGCAATGCAACCATTTCTTAAAGATATATGTTTAAATAGTAAAAACTATACTTCTATGTGATTGGTAAGAGTGCTAATATCCAAATCTAATGTGGGAAATAGTTAAAACATTTGTGTTAGATTACATGTATAAAGACTAACATAAGGCAACTACTTAGCTGATTTAGCAATATGATTACCTTGTCAGACATGAAATATGACTATAAGGGGAAACTTTTTGATAAATGAAAAGGCCAGTTACTTGGAGAATACATGTAATTAGAGTGAAAAAAATTGTAAATTCATGGACACCCATGGGTACTATTTTGCTTGAAATATTTATGGGAATACTGTGTTGTCTAGATTTGATGATAAGTGGTTGTTGAAAAGCTGACCTGTCATTCTGTCCAGTTTTTGGTGCAAGACTATATTAACCTTGAATTCGGGATGATATTAATCCTTCTTGTGCTCTCCTCACACAATGCAGAAGTGTGTCATCTGCAGCATGGATACATGAACAGATCAGCAGGAATTTTCAAGGATATTGACATAAATGAAAAAAAGAAAAAAAAATCTCTTATGAAACGTTAAGGTAACAATGGTACGATTGGAAATTAAGCTAAAGGGTGAGGTCAGGTTCATTTAGTCAATTAAAGAAATAGAAATAGAGTGGATTTTGTTTGGTTGAATTTTGATGTTTAAGAAAAGGAGAACTAAAGAAGGTTTGGGGATATTAACGATTATATTATTAGGTTTTATTTTATTCACTTGAAATCTGAATAGGACTTAATAATGTCAGTCCTTACGAGCATACAGTAGTAAGAAAAGCTAAAAAAAATACATTGCTCAAAACCAAGCAAGCTGAATACTAGCTTATATGGGCAGATATTTGTCTCATTGAAATAAAAAAAAGACAACCCATGAATAAGATATTTTAAATCAGAAAGGCTATCATAACTGACCCACAGAAATCAAAGAAAAAACATACAATTCCACTGCTGAAGCAAAAATTACAGCATAAACAACAGATGGACAGAACAGGAAAGAGAGAAAGAAGGCAATATAGAGTTATATTTTAAGCATTTCTAGGATGTGTGTCATCTATTCTCTTTGATTTTTATGGACATTCTTGACAATACTTTATTTGAACTTCAGATTATTATTCTGTGCTCCTTCAGAGACATGCCAGGGGAGATAAATGGAATTATTTAATATGAAAATGAAGGCATCTTTTTATATACATTACTGTTTTCCAGGACAAACATATACAGTCTCCAACATAGACCACAGCCTCAGGATTTCGTGCTACTTTTGATTATAACATTTTGTGCGTGGGAAGATCATCTTCAGAACAGGAGCACTTATTAGAGTCAGCACATGGTAGGTTAGAAGAATATTACTGTTGATATCAGGAGTGGGGTGGAGATTAGGCGTTCTTCCAAATATCTTCCCATGGTTGACTCGCATTTTTTACCTGATATCTAAATATTGTCTTAATTTATCACCTCCTCTATGTTATATATTTTATACCTTAATATGACATAGTAGAGCACACACATCTACACAGATTTAGCTTGCATACCTTTCCCTAATTTGTGCAGTCATATTCTCCAGTAATCTGAACATGTCTTTTCATTTCAAATTAAAAAAAAAAAATTATCATGAGTAAATATGAACTGCCATATCTTTACCATCATCATATTTGAAAAGTCATGACAGTCAGACAAAGTCCCCAGTGACTGGAAAACGGGAAACATAACCCCCATTTTTAAAAGGGGTAAACAGGAAGACCCTGGGATCTACCAACCAGTCAACTTACCTCTCTGCCCAGTAAGATCATGGAACAGATCCTCCTGGAAGATATGTCAAAACACATGGAAAACAGGGAGGTGATTAGAGACAGCCAACGTGGCTTCACCAAGGGCAAATTGTGCCTGACTAATCTAGTAGCCTTCTATGATGGAGTGACTGCATCAGTGGATAAGGGAAGAGCTACAGACATCATCTACCTAGACTTCTGTAAGGTCTTTGATACAGTCCCCCACAACATCCTTGCCATTATATTGGAGAGATACGGGTTTGATGGATGGACTGTTAGATGGATAAGGAAATGGCTGGATGGCCACATCCAAAGAGTTGCAGTCAACGGCAGCTTTATGTCCAAATGGATCAGTAACAAGTGTTGTTCCTCAAGGGTCCATACTGGGACAAGTACTGTTTAATATCTTCATCAATGACATAGTGGGACTGAGTGCACCCTCAGCAAGTTTGTGGATGACACCAAGCTGAGTGATGTGGTTGATATGCTTGAGGGATGGGATGCCATCCAGAGGGACTTTGACAGGCTTGAGGAGTGGGCATATGTGAACCTCATGAAGTACAACAAGGCCCAGTGCAAAGTCCTGCACCTGGGTCAGGGCAACCCCTGATATCAATACAGGCTGGGGGATGAAGGGATTGAGAGCAGCCCTGTGGAGAAGGACTTGGGGATACTGGTAGATGAAAAGCTGGACATGAGCCGGCAATGTGCGCTTGCAACCCAGAAAGCCAACTGTATCCTGGGCTGCATCAAAAGAAGCATGGCCAGCAGGTCAAGGGAGGTGATTCTGCCCCTCTGCTCTGCTCTCATGAGACCCCACCTGGAGTACTACATCCAGTTCTGGGGCCCCCAGGCCAAGTCACGGACTTGTTAGTGTGGGTCTAGAGAAGGGCCACAAAAATGATCAGAGGGCTGGAATACCTCTCCTGTGAAGAAAGGCTGAGAGAGTTAGGGTTGTTCAGCCTGGAGAAGAGAAGGCTTTGGGGAGACCTTATTGTGGCCTTTCAATATATAAAGGGGGTCTGTAAGAAAGATGGAGAGAGACTTTTTACCAGGGCCTGTAGTGACAGGACAGGGGGCAATGGTTTTAAAATGAAAGAGGGTAGGTTTAGATTGGACATAAGGATGAAATTCTTTACTATGAGGGTGGTGAGACACAGAAGAGGTTGCCCAGCGAAGTTGTGGATGCCCCATCATTGCAAGTGTTCAAAGTCAGGTTGGACGGGGTTTTGAGTAACCTGATCTATTGGAGGATGTCCCTCCCATGGCAAGGGGGTTGGACCAGATGATCTTTTAAGGTCCCTTCCAACCCAAACCATTCTATGATTCTATGGTCATCATTCAGGAAAGCATTGCTGTATCAGCAAAAAGCAACAAATATTCCATGGAGAGATGAACAAAGGAAGGAGAAGGCTATGGTTGCCTTCAGCTCCAGCTAGATGGCATTTCTTGGAGAATGGGAGTCCTAGAACCATAGGATCATAGAATCATTTAGGTTGGAAAGAACCATTATGATCATTGAGTCCAACCATTAATCTAGCACTACCAAGTCCACCACTAAACCATGTCCCTGAGTGCCACGTCTACACATCTTTTAAATACCTCCAGGGATGGTGACTCAACCACTTCCCTGGGCAGCCTGTTCCACTGCTTCTGTCCTGGCAGTGTGACATAATGATCTTGCTGGCTTTGATTTTACTGATATTCTTAGCTCTTAGCAGTTGATCCTCATTAGTAGAAATTATTACTAAAGATAGTCATAAATTGTTTACTGCTTTATAAATCAAATTATTATTAAAAACAATGAAATTAAAGAACTGTATGATTTGCTAATCAGAATTACAAACTCATTATGAATTACATATTTCAGAAGTTTATTAAGCATTCTAAATACATTTGCATTTGAAGACATAAAATGCATGGATTTATTATATACTAGATGCTACTTCTAAATTTTATTTTATTTAAGAACAGTTAATTTAATCTCCTGATTTAATAAATCCATTCACCAACATATTAAATTCTTCTGTGAAATTTTCAGACACAATGCAATGAAGTCACCTTCAGTCTGGAGTTGTCAGACCACAAATCAGCATAGTGAAATGTCCCCATTTATTCAAAGTTAAGCATAAAACCTTTCAGTGAACTATTTGCTCTACATCTTAGCTGTAGTAACTTAAAGGAAAAGTTATGAAGAACAAATGTCTTTTCTTCCAATGTAAAACGTGAGGTCAAACTACCAAAATGTGCTGCTCGTTGATCAGAATTAAAATAAAATATTTGGATTTAATGAAAAAGAATGCTCAGGTTCAGAGAGAACTTAAAGTCTTTAAGTCACAATTTGGAAAAAACAAACAGGATTTAGACGAAAAACTGAAAACCCTAAGAACTGATAAATGTTGATCTTAGCAGTATGAAAGAATACACATGTAAATTTTATCTATGAAACACAAACACAATTTTTTTATTAAAGTGAAAATGTATTCACTGTAGTTACAGTAATATTTATTTAGCACTAACAATTGGAATATAGCTTTGCCAGATAATCTTGTCATTATTACAGGAAATCCATACCAAAATAAATTGCACATTATGGCACCCTGTTACCATCTAATAAACTTTGTTGCTATTTGTCTACCAAAAATATTAGGAGTCTGGTCTGGTGATCTGAGTAGTGGGCTGTGAAATTGGCACCTATATTCTCCACCACTGGATGTGACCTTGAGCATTCCAATAAAATATAAATCTCAGTGTATTTCAAAGGCACATTTAATTGAAAAATAGGTTATAAATATCTCAAAAACTGAGGGTCTCAAAAAGCTATTGAATAAAATTAGTAAACAAATTTGAAAATGTGTGATGTGCCTTAGTTTAAACATTAAATTATTATGAGTCTAATATATAAATAGGATATCAGTAAAGATTTGTATAATGCAGAGGTCTAAAATGTGTTCTATGCTACATAGAATATCTGGAAAAAAATTCACCACTTGAACAACAATCAGTAACATTGATCTATTAACATTACATGAAAATTTATTATATGAGATTTTGAGTTGCACATCAGATATCCATGTAAAATCTGTTACTGTGAAAAGTTATAATCTCCTATTTTCATCCTTTAATAAAGGAAATCCACAAAACCTTTCTTCTCACTGCTTATGCTTCTCATTTCACAGATTACAGTCTTCTGTGCCACAGAGCGTCAATCCCTTTTTTCTTTCCAGTTCCTCCCAATTTTAAGTGCTACTTGTATTCAAGCACATCCCATTATTTACAACATTTTTATGTTACTTCAGCTGAGTAAAATTAGGACCACAAAGCCCAAGTAATAGAGACAGAAAGCTGTGAACTCTATTTTCGTTAGTATATGAAACCAGTTTTGTATTACCACTCGAGTAGCACCTTAGCCTTCCAGCTTCCCACAGCCATTCCACAAAATCCAACAAATGGACTTTGTGGCTTACAAAAAGATTTATAAGAATGACTTTAATCTGAAGGACAACTAAATTCTTCCACATCTTCCTGCAGTCTCGTGTCTTTCTATTCGTAACAGATGAATAAAGAAATAGTAAAAAGGTTAAAAAGTAGACTTCTGATATTATAAAGGAATATAATTAGACCATTGTTTTAACACTTATAATCTGTTCTAGTTATATATGTGTGAGCATACTGTGGCAAAATAAAGAGAGTAAACTTCCCTTCTTGCTGTCAGACTGACAGTGAATAAGCTCTAGAAGTCTGTGTTGCCCAAAATAGAAGGATAGTGGATAGATCTAAATTTTGCCTAGATGAGTAAATTAAATGCATCCAGGAACATTCCCCATCACTGAGGTCAACTAATACAGAACTGCCAGTATCTGTGGTGATAACTTCTTTTAGCCTGCAAAAGGGGGTGACAATGTGCAAACCTGCAATAAGAAAGAGGCCTGGAATATTCTAATTCCTCATACCTATACAGGAATTATTTAGGAGACTGCTAGTTTGCCCAGGTCAGAAGTATTTAACTTATCATCACTCTTTTAATTTACTAGCATAGATGTAGCTTTAGTTGCATTTACCTGTTGGAATTTGTAAAGACCTTCCATTTATACCAAAAGCATTTTAGAAACATTTAAGCATATAATCTCAGGAAACTGTGATAAAGAATTGTACTATATTCCTAGAGTAGCCTGTGTCACAGAACGGGAAACAAAGCATAAATGCATAAATCGATAGATTTAAGCCATCAAAACTTTTCCTAACATGGGAGTTAGACAGTATTAAAGTTCTTGAATTCAAAAAAATGACTCAGCCAGCCTGCTTACAACTTCAGGCTAACCTCAAGGGAATTTTAAATTAACTGGCAGCTCCTTTTTGGACAGCACAGATCTCAAGACACCTGAACTTAGGTATTTGTGCTAGTGTTCCAAACTGATTTGCTAGAAACTCAACTCCTGCTGAAGTATCAGAGCCATACAGAGACAGCACAAGGTATTGCTAAGGTCCATAGGGGAACATATCGCTCCTGTGTTCAGAGCATTCCTAATGTGTAGTGACAGCCCTGAGTTCAGCAAGACACACAGCAGTCACAATCACTTTACAAAGTACGTCTATTGGCACTGTCACCACCAGCTAGCTTTTATATAATGGTCTATTTTTGACATTAGTTACCCAGCAGGTAGGGGACATGGATTCTGAATCCTCCACAGCATGACAATATGTAGTCAAACACTACGCTCTCATCCTCCAGATAGGCTAGAACAGGGACACTCTCAGCAGAAGCTGCCTCATTTTGAGATTCAAATTTCATGTCAACCTCCTGGCAGGATGCATTGTAGATATGTGCTCCTGTTTCACAAAAGGAACTGAATAAAAGGGGATTTGGACCGGAGAATATAATGAAGAAATTTCATCCCCAAATATATACTACTTACTCAACTGAATAATCTGAACATTTCCCTAAAAAGATGTCAGCGTGGCTCAATGTAGTGAGACTCTCAGAAGGATACCAAGCTAGTCTAAAAATATCTAGGGATCTCTAGTATTCAACATGCAGACATACATTTAAGAAATCTAGGGACAGAAGAACAAAACTCTAAATGTGATTAACCTACAAACACATGAATGCATGCTCAGAGAGTGAAATCACTGACTAGAACATTGCATGGAAATGCCTCTACTGCTTTGTGTAGTCTAGCCATGACTCTTAGAGCTAGCCTCTTGGGGGATGCTCATGTAGGATTCACAACATCTCTCAACTGAAAAGACTGGAAGCTGCAGGGATTTGTGAAGTTGCATGATGAAGCTAATATTGCAAGAACTCCATCGAGAGACACTGAACCCTTGTCTCCAGAGCTCCAAACTCACTTCCCAAGTATTGAAGGATATCAAGGATAAAAACACGATTCACTTTTAGGTTGCAATATGTTTTTTCCTCCTTTTTCTCATTTTTAGTATTTAGAAATAATTTTCAAGGACACATTCTGTTTTCCAGTTTAGGCAAAAATGTCATTTTTATATTTTATGTTTAAAAAATGAATCAGGCTATTCCTTAAGAGAGGTGATGTCTTTAGAGATTCTCTTTTCAGTTCAGAGTTCTCTTTTAAAAATGTGAAGCCAAGCTGCAATATTTTTGTAGCAGATGTGTTTCACAATCTGGGAATTCTTTCTGCAAGTTTCAAGTGGTATTTGGCATGAAAATCTATTAAACATTTCAAGCACCTCTGAAAATCTTTCCTTCCCTTTGAGTAGCTTGCTTTAAAGTTTTATTAAAGCATTAGCAGGAGACTGGGAACAAAAAGTACATTTGACCAGAATGGTCAGAAAACCCCTGAGTTTTCTCTCATTGTATTTTCAATTTCATTGTGCAATTTTCAGATAATAATTAGAGATGCCAAATTCTTTTTTTCCTGCAAGTTCTTCATATAAGATGTGGATATAATAACAGATTATCCTGATTTTTATGGCCTGAAGGCAGAAAGATATCTATGGAGTTTAAATTCTCATCACTTCTCCAGTTCACAGGGGAAGTGTTTACTTTTTCCATAATGCTTTTAATTCTGAGTGAGAAACAGTATGGAGTCCTGTTTAGATTACTTACACACACACAAAAAAACCCCTCACATTTTTGCCTCCCTAGAGTTTCAAAAACCTTTTCCACTGGTTTAAGTTTGAATAGTTTCAGATCCCTTGAGTTTTGATTTAATAAATCTGGTTCCTTGAAAACTGTTATGAAGAAAGTGAAACACAAAATGGAACTCAATTAATAAGCTTTATAAATTGCTTATGAGGTCACCAGTGCTTGTTTCTTCAACAAATCACCACCTATTACCTGCTTCGTTTCCAAGCCAAAAATAATCTTAAAGTACAGTCTTACAAAGCCAGTGGCTACACAAGGGCAGCAAAAGCCTTAAAGCCATAATAACAGCTTTGCCAACTCTGAAAAAAAAATCTGTAAAACTTACCTTGATTCTTTTTCCCAATTTTCACATTAAACTGGGAGAGTTTCACATGTTTTTAGCTTTTTTACAGAAACTTCTCAGACCTATGGACTTGGTCTATGTGCATATCATTGCTATGCAATTTGAACAATAAAAATTTTGTTTAATTTATTAAAAATGGGACCATTTTTTTAAATGTATTGCTAAATTAATCAATGATGGGTATAAAGTCCTCATCACTGGATTTTGAAATATTTTACATTCGCTTTGTCTTGAAGCAAAGAACCGTGGAAAGTACAGACACAGGACTTGGGACGAGAGGAGGAGATTTGCATAATAGGCATAGTTCTTTACTCACTTTTTTCAGAAATTGCTATTCTCATCAAGTAATTCAGTTACACTAGAAAAGGTCATTACCAGGAAAAAGAAGGTCAGGACTGGTATAATGCAGAGGAATCAGCATCTTTGTAGCTTACAGTCACCTTGCAATAAAAATAGAATGGAAAGTAAAAAATAAATTATCTTTTTGCCACACTTGCAAATACACATATAGTAGTGTGTTGGCTCTTTAAACAGAAACAAAAGCTATTGATACATATGGTGGATATTAAAAAACTACAAAAAAGTCTTAGATTTTTTTTTCTATTATGGATAATTATAGGTATCTGGTTGTTAGTGTGGCTTACACAGATTCACAGAGTAAACTTTGCAGAAGTCTGCAGCACTTGAAGGACTGGTTTTGCACAGTCCCCTGGGCATAACATTGTGACTGGAAAAAAAAAAGAGGCATATAGTCTTCCAGAAGTCTCCTTTCATCAGTCAACAGAGTACTGGTGGAGCCAGATTTCTGGACCCATGAAGTCTATTTCGTGTGACTGTTGCTGGACAGCTCTTAGGAAAATTGGAATTGTCAGCTATGCATTGTCCTCTTCATTCCACAGAACACTTGATACCTCTGAAGTGTCATGTTGTAAAATCAGGGACTGAAATCTGCATCAGTTAGTTAAAAAGTGAAATTGAAAAAAAATTTGGACTGTCTTTCAATGAGTAGAAGCGAGGGTTCATTAGTTTTGTGCTGATGTTTTAGTTTGGATTAGAACTACTGTTTTGAAATAAATCTCATGGTCATCCCCACATAATGTGTTTGCATGGCATTTGGAGCATGTGTTGGATTTCTTTTATATGAAACTAACCTGGAAAAGACAAGGCAAGAGTTCACAGAATGTGCTCCAGCTGTATATGGACATTCAGTCTCTGAGTGACTGTATCAAGCTAGCCTGATATTAAAACAGAGAAGGTTTACAGTGTGGATATCAGGTCCTCAGTACCAACTGGTTTACTCCTCTGATTTGTTCCTGTCTACTCCAATGTGGTATGACTTAGATTTAAATCATCATTAAGGCTGATCAAAACTCCTTAAAAATAATAATAATGGTAATAATAACAATAATAATAACAACAACAATCAGAACTCTACATTTACATCACTACTTAAAAAGAAGAAAATAATTTTAAAAAAAGAATGAATAGAAATATATTACATCAGTTACTTTAGTCTTTCTAAAACCTAAAACACATCGACACTGGTGCAAGACGTTAACACCAGATTTCCCTTAGCATTTATATTCACCCTGTGCTGCCCTTCATATAATATGTGAGGATTTGATTTGCCTTTCTCCTGAGCATAGTTAGAATTTCTGTAACAGAAAACTGGGAGGAAGAGACCATCAGACAAAAATAATTTCCAGACGTTGATGTGCAGTCAGACTTGCAGTTCTCCACCAAAAAAAAAAAAGAAAAAAAAGGAAGGGTGGAGGGGGGAATTAACAGGAAAACAGGAAGATATGCATCATTGTTACATAATTCTTTTTCCTTTAATCTTGGGAGGTTAATCTTTTCTCCCAACTCCTTCTCTTCTTTAGACGCTGAAGAAAAGACTCCTGAGTTAGGGGACCCAAAAGTGAGACCAGATAGTCAGATGTTGCAAGGTTGCCTCTCACCTATTTCTGAAACTGTCCATGAGATAAGAGCAGATGTATTAGCTAAACACAGTGTTTGTGTAGGTGTGTGTATTTTTCTGTTGCAAACTTATTAGTTATTCTTATTTCCTTATTAGTTCATGAAATACCATCATCTGATTGACATTATGCAGTAGATTGTTATACAAACAGGCTGAGAATCTGCAGTTGTCTCAGCAGCCAGCAGTATGCATGGATTAATCAGACAATTCCAAGTTGGGGAGTAAATTTCTCCTGTCATCAGCCCGGTGACAGAAAGGGTTAAGGCTGTGACAGCTGGCAAGGAAGAGAAGGAGGCTAGGTTCCAGGAGGCAAGCAGTTTATTGTCACACATTTGCACTGTTTGATACAAATGTCATTAATGTTCTAATCGTATCATTATTCGCACAATTTAAAATTCATTGTACTTAATTCTATTTAATTTTAAATTGGACTTCATCATGAATATCCTAACAAAAGTGGGCTGTGAGTTACTAGCCCATTAGATTTACAATGAACAATGATGTACAATGGATGATTTAGTAGGCATCTATCCATAATCATGAACACATTTTCTGAGGAGATTAATTCATATGCTTTGCCAGTTCCACAGCAAGCAAGTCTTAGGTGCTTGTGCCACATATACCTGTCAATGCATAGGAGAAAGAAATATAACATTCAGTGGTTGGAAACACTTCAAACACGAAAATGCAAAATGAAGATTCATTCACATAAGAAGGCAGAATCTGCGTGTTTTCCTATTGACAAAAAGCAGAAGTCTTTCTTATGTTCCTCCACACCTGACTGTATGGACAGACAACCCCCACCTCCCCTTTGAATCAACTCTAATGCTTGTTATGCTACATATTAAACTAGTTCAGTTTGCTAGAAATCTACTTGATAAAAAAGCAATAACTGTATGGTCACTAAAGAGAAAAATTAGAATTTTATACTTCATTGCATCAAGAACATGTTAATCCACCAACAACAGGATCACATCTGATTTCATAAAGTAATATTTGCTCTCACAGAACAAGGACTGTTTCTTTCTGGTCAGGGTTAATAAGCCAGATGGTTGGACAGAAAGAAAGTTCAGATTTAATCTTGGTATAAATAGCTTAAATAATCTTATTTTTCAATTTCTTCTATTTTTTTAATCAGCAAAATTTTTACTGTAAATATCGTCATTTTGGTCTATTCTGGACGTGGGGAACACCAGTATTTCTGATCTGTTTTAGCTCACCTGGAGTTAGCAGTGATCTGAAGGAAACAGGACCAGCTGTAAGTCTCTGCTTACCAAAGCACTAATAATTGTATGGAACAGAGCACCACAGCACGTGCTTTACCATTTTAACACATTCTGCAGAATGCTCAAGTTTGCTCAGACCTTTCTGAAAGTTGCTTCACAGGGTCAAAGTAAGAAGAACCTCCTCCACTGGTAACCCAGAAAATTTCCTGGAAGCAGCAATGTATTGGTAGCATACCTTAATTCCCCCTCAAAGGCAAATTGTTCCCATCAGGCTCAAGAGAATCTAAAACTCATAGCCTTGTATGTTTGGATAGTTGCCATAAACACGGGCATTCTTTGCCTCATTGGCCACTTAGCTTTTGAGAATATGCCATTCTCAAGGGAATGGTAAGGCAAGGAATGGCAAACGTTTTCTAATGGTTACCTATATCCAGCTGACTAGAACTTGCAGGAGTACCTGAATCCCTCCATTAAGTATTTAGAAAACTAAGTAGCTATGCAAGGCAAACTAGCTCACACTCCTTCACATTCCTGCTTTTCAGTGAGAGAGCACTAAATTAGATGTAATGAATTCCAGCCTTCATTAAATCAGAAAGGTGAGGCATTTTGCATATGTAGTGTTTCAGAATATGTTTTGTGATTTGAGAAATATTTCTTTATTGCCTAAAGTGTATTCAGCATAGACAAGGACATCTTGTTCCATGGATAAAACAATATTTATCTCCCTGTTTTATGGAACTTCTGAAGTCACAAGACTGTTCTGATTTTTTTTTTTTTTCAGAATGAATAGTAACTGCTGTGCTTGAGATGCAGTCAGTCACCCATATTCACACTTTCATGAAGTGTCATTAAAAACAATGAAAAAGTAAAGTCCAAGAAAAAGTAATAGTCTGAATTATTGTTACAAGCACTGTTAATTATGATATTTAATGCAAAAGTTAGAAACACTTGAACTTTAAATTGTATACTTAGTCTATTCTAAAGAAAAAAAACCCAATTATCTCATATTCAGGTTGAAATAAACTCAGTCTTCCAAAGTAATTTCTTGCTATCTGGTCTTCTATAAGTTGCATTTCTGAACTGATTTAATTAACACTTGACAGTTGAAATCTGTCTGTAACTGTTGTAATTAACTGTTGTAATTGTGATTCTTCAGAAGAAAACTGTGCAGCTAAATTTAACTTTTCTCCAGACGTTAAAAAATCTTGAACTCATTTGTGCATTTTAGTAGATATTGCATTATATGAACACAAAATTTGTAACTGATTACCAAGATAACTACTTTTGCTATGTAAGTTTTATTTTTATTTACAGTGGTTTTTATTCTTTTCACTTTAGTTGAACATGGCAAAATATATTGTAAGCTGTTGTTCTAAGCTTGTGAAAGATGGTTGCATCCTTAATTATGATTTATTTCGTATTTTTAAAATTAATTTTATCTGAAAAGGAAACAATCTCATGGTAAAAATAGACTTTCTAGAAATGGTAAGTTTTTGTAAGCAAACATAGAAGCTTAAACATCTGGTTTGATTGTGTGTGCTAAATTATTAATTTAAAAATGTCAAAATGTAACATTTCTTGTTCTAACTGAAAGCATATGCATTTAACTATGGATCAGCATTACTGGTGTTGAAATGATCACAGAAGGAGCTTCTTCCTATATTCATTATTTTGCCCATGGCATCAGCCTTTTGCCTATGAATGCACTAGAAATAATAGCAATGTTTTAATTAAAATAGCTGATTGTGTATCATTGTCCATTTGCTACAAATTTTATTATCATTTGTATTTAACCTTTGTACTTTATTGCTTTGTTTACTTTTCTTGCCTCTCAATATCAATGTGTATAGAGAAATGTATTTCTGCTGAAGCAGTAATAACACATAACATGAATGTTACATTTCAGAGGTTTTAGATATTTCTTTAGAATTATCTGAACAAAAACTGAAAGGGCTAGAATCTGCTGCATTGACTAGAGACTTCCGATTTCAAGGTTAAGCTATACACACTACCATCAATCCACAATAATGGTAATTTTTGAGGGAAATCCCTCTCACCTAACTTTAGTAATCTGTTATGTAAATGTGTACACCTTAGGTGATATCCTTAGGCTTCTGTTAGAGCTACTGAAGAGAAATAGGCATTTTTAGGGTATGATTTATCCACCGTGTTAAATGTCTGTATAAGAATAAAATAAATGATACCTTATAAGTGGTTCTTTCTCCTCATTAACTATAAAATGAGCCTTGGGTATCTATTTGAGGTACATGCATCTGTGCTATTTCCTAAATTAAAAAAAATGTGTTGTATCCTAAATGTCAGTAAGACATTTTAAGAAATTAGCATAACCTCAGAATAATATCACTGGTAATATTCCATCTTCACTGTCTATTGATTCACTAATAAATAATTTCAGTGTATATTAGTGTTTTTTCAGTTCAGTTTTTGATAGTGCCAAGATTAAAATTAGGCTTAGAGCTTTATCCTTGCCCTTTTAATTCCAGGAGAAAGTTTGAGGAGAAAGGGCATTTTCTGTGACTCCAGTGTTGGCCAGAATGACAATTGTAAACATCTTAATGTAGGTGTCCCCTTGTGAACTTCACTTGCCTAAAGATAAACAAGGATTGACATTCAAGTTGCCCGAATATATCCTTGGTTTCTAGGTGCTGGTCCAGGAGGAAGTGTGTCTCCTATAGTTCCTGTGCCGTATCTTCAGCTCTGTAGAGGTGTCTCAATCATCCTAATAAAGCTCAGATGACATTAGGTACCTAGATGTAGGTAACTGATTTGAGTCCTAAATATGATGTTTAAATGCTTATCACAGTCAACACAGCCAATGAAGTCACCTAGTTACTCAGTTGACTAGCCCAGATTACACTGACTGTAATGACCAGATCTTCACTGACTGTGAAGGAGTCTAAAAACCTATCACTATCTGTAGACAATCTAGACCTGAATTCCAACCCAAGGGCTGTAGTCAGATGCATAAACATAGGCATCTAGCACTATTTTAGATGCCTTAGGTTGTCCAGCTTGTTTCCACAATGCTGGCAGATATGACCTGGACAAATGAGACATCAAGTTTTCTGGGGTATTAGCTAGAAAGAAGTCAGGATAATCTTTGACACTATTCAGGAATTTATGTTCTCAGAAACTTCATATTCAAAGTCTTTTTTTTTAAATGACAATTTCATAAAACCACAATTTCAAAATTTCAGGAAAACCATGAAAATTCATTTCAAATGTAGGCTGAATGACTAAATGTGGTAGATTGACCTTGGCCAGCTGCCAGACACTCACTTAGCTGCTCTCTCACTCCTCCTCCTCAATAGAATAAAGGGAGAAAATAAGATGAAAAAGCTCATGGGTTGAGATAAAGACAGGGAGATCGCTTACCGATTACCATCACGGGCAAAACAGACTTGACTTGGGGAAAATTAATTTAATTCATTGCCAGTTAAAATAGAGATGGACAGTGAGAAGCAAAGACAAAACCCCCCACCTTTCTGCCAACCTCTCCTCCTCTTTTTTCCCAGCCTCAACTTCACTCCTTCACTCCTGACTCTTCTACCTTCCACCACCCCAGCAGCACTGGGTGATGCGGAATGGGTGCTGCAGTCAGTCCATAAGAGTTCCTCTCTGCTGCTCCTTCCTCCTCACACTTTTCCCCTGCTCCAGCATGGGTCCTCCACAGGCTGTAGTGTGGATATCTGCTCTGGCGTGATCCTGTCAAGAGGCTGCAGTGGAATCTCTGCTCAGGCACCTGGAGCACCTCCTCCTCCTCCTTCTTCTCTCACCTTGCTGTCTGCAGCACTGTTTCACATTTTCCTCACTCCTCTCTCTTACAGCTGCCATGCAGCATTTTTAAAATGTTTTTAAATGAGTTTTTAAAATATGATTTCTTGAATATGTTTTCCCTGAGGCATCACCACCTGTGGAGTGCCGGCCACAGTTTGCTTTCATTTGGAGGGGTGTCCAGTACACCTGGAACCGACTGCCCCAGGGGTGGAAACACAGCCCCACCATTTGCCATGGACTAATCCAGAATGCACTGGAAAAGGGTGAAGCTCCAGAACACCTGCAATACATTGATGACATCATTGTATGGGGCAACACAGGAGAAGAAGTTTTTGACAAAGGGAAGAAAATAATCCAAATTCTTCTGAAAGCCAGTTTTGCCATAAAACAAAGTAAGGTGAAGGGACCTGCACAGGAGATTCAGTTTTTAGGAATAAAACGGCAAGATGGATGTTATCACATCCCAATGGATGTGATCAACAAATAACAGCTATGTCTCCACCGACTACTAAAAAGGAAACGCAAGCTTTCTTAGGTGTTTTGGGCTTCTGGAGAATTCATATTCCAAATTACAGTCTGATTGTAAGCCCTCTCTATCAAGTGACTCGGAAGAAGAACGATTTTAAATGGGGCCCTGAGCAACAACAAGCCTTTGAACAAATTAAACAGGAGATTATTCATGCAGTAGCCTTTGGGCCAGTCTGGGCAGGACAAGATGTTAAAAATATGCTCTATACTGCAGCCAGGGAGAATGGCCTTACCTGGAACCTCTGGCAGAAAGCACCAGGGGAGACCCAAGGTTGACCTCTAGGGTTTTGGAGTTGGGGATATCGAGGATCCGAGGCCCGCTATACTCCAACTGAAAAGGAGATATTGGCAGCATATGAAGGAGTTTGAGCTGCCTCAGAAGTGGTTGGTACTGAAACACAGCTCCTATTAGCACCCTGACTGCCAGTGCTGGGATGGATGTTCAAAGGGAAGGCCCCCTCTACACATCATGCAACTGATGCCATGTGGAGTAAGTGGGTTGCACTGATCACACAACAGACTCGAATAGGAAACCCCAGTCGCCCAGGAATTCTAGAACTGATCATAGACTGGCCAGAAAGCAAAGATTTTGGAATATCGCCAGAGGATGAGGTGACATGTACTAAAGAGACTCCACATTGGGCGCCAAAAAGGACTGATGTAGTTTAACCCCAGCCAGCAACTAAGCACCACCCAGCTGCTCGCTCACTCCTCCCCCCTCCCAGTGGGATGGGGAGGAGAATCGAAAAAAAGAAGTAAAACTCATGGGCTGAGATAAGAACAGTTTAATAACTAAAATAAAATATAATAACAATAATAATAAAATCTAATAATAATAGTAATGAAAAGGATTATAACAAAAAAAGACAAATAAAACCCAAGAAAAGACAAGTGATGCACAATGCAATTGCTCACCACCTGTTGACTGATGCCCGAGCAGTGATCCACCCCTTCCAGCCAACTCTCCCCTGTTTATATACTGAGCATGACATTCTGTGGTATGGAATATCCCTTTGGCTAGTTTGGGTCAGCTGTCCTGGCTATGCTCCCTCCCAGCTTCTTGTACACTGCTTGCTGGCAGAGCATGGGAAACTGAAAAGTCATTAACTAAGGATAAGTGCTACTTAGCAACAGCTAAAACATCAGCATGTTATCAACATTATTCTTACACTAAGTCCAGAACACACTGCACCAACTACTATGGAGAAAATTAACTCTACCCCAGCTGAAACCAGGACAGGAAGCATGGATCTGAAAAGTGGAAAAGAATAAAAGTATCAAGCAGAAAATTGTTAACTTCAAATGTTCACATATCAGACTCCAAATTATTCTTTACCTTAAATAACTGAAGGCTCTGTATTTGAATGAAGGGTCTTAGCCTTCTAAGATTCACTGTTTTCGTATTTTTAAGGGTTTGTTTTTTTTTTTCTTTTTACATGGAAGCAGAGAGTGCTGTATAATCATTTTGTGCTGGAGCTGAAACTTCAGGTAAGACAGTAAGCATGTATTCATCTACAATTAAAAAGCTTGACATTTGCATATAACTACAGAAAAATCCAAGATATTTTCTTTTTCAGCAGAAAAATGTCAGTGTTCTGCATATATAAATTTTGCAGATATACGATAAATATCACAGCTAACTATAAAGGATGGACAACTAAAATATCCCCAGAAAGTGACAGGATGAGATGTATAAGAGTAGCAATATATTGACCTTCTTAATGTCTAAACATCATGATAAGAAAGGTTGCAGTGAATCAGAAAGTAAGAGCAATGTATTGAAAATTCAGTACATGAGAAACCAGAATGACAAAAAGTTCCCAAATTAGGATGTGCAAATGCTAAAGTGTATGCAGAACTCAGAGGAGAATTTGCATCGAGTGGAAGTGATGTTGCTATTTTGATTGTGCCTACTGCATAGCGGGTGATTACTTCATGACAGAGAAGAATGATCCTTCTATCTCTCATCTCTCTAGGTAGTTACATAGCTGTCATCACTTCAGTACATGAATGTAGTTTCCTTTTCCTTCATTTATACAACACATCATTTATCTACTTTATGTACACCATTTAGAACTCCTTGCAGGAAGTCTCTGTGACAACCTTTGGTTGCAATTAGTTTATGTCAAGTTAATTTCAAAAGTTACAAGCCATCCAAGTTTCTCTTGCATTTTCTCACAACCAGTTCCCTTTAGGATACTAAGATGCTCTTACAGAAAAATATTGGTGCAATGTTCACTAGGCTGAGGCTATACTTTGTAACTTTTGGCAATAGAAGAAAACTGAGAAGTGGATAGTTAGAAGACGTAAAATTGTCATTGAGAGATGTTTACTGTTTCATTTTACAAATGAGTCACAGACATATAAAAAGGATAACAATAAAGATTTTAACAATTTTAACAATAACAATTTTCAAAAGTCAGTCTCAAAATCCTAATATACTGATAGAACACCTAAGAAAAAGAGAAAGTTAATAGTAATCATAACCATTTTCCATTACTGAACTAAATTAGGTCATTGGTAGATATCATACTAGTCACTCTTGAGAATAAAATAATCAAAACAAGTACAATGTAGTAGGATTTACCATGTATTAAAGAATTCCCTGGTTTTAATATTACACATTACTTTATGGCCCTTTTTCAGATCCTATGTCAATTTCATCCCCCTTGTGAAAGTCCACTGATTTCAATAAAGTTTTACAGCTTAAGTGAAAAATTATGACAGTAACAAAGGCACCACTCCTTACACTTTTAATATTATATTTTTAAAACTCAACACCTCCAATTTTACTGTAATTTAATAAATGCTTTCATTTGAGTAAGACCCCCTGAATTTTCCTATGATGGTATGAGACTGTAGGTAATACATTTTCTGCACTATTATTAAAATTTACCACCTACTGGTATCAGGGAAAATTGTAGGATTGAAAAATTAAGTTTTACTTCACATTCAGGCTTTGTTCTGCTGTTTATCAACCTTGGTAACGAAATAAAGTTGATCCAAGTGTGAACACATAATTTATCAACAACAGCTAGAAGCAGCATGCTTCATATAAATGAAAATGTTTGTTCAGTGGTTTTGTTTTTAGGCATTTCCTATTCTAGCAATTAATCCTCTCTCCAGCTTTGTCAAAACCACGGTAGATATCATGGCTTCATCAAGGTTTCCTTCAACATTTCTTTTCCTACAATTATTAAACATTAGTTTATGCATCCTCTTCAGGTCCTATTTATTTAAACAAGAATTGTGTTTTCCCAATGAAGTCAAAACTAAAAGTATATATGTATACATATATTTACAGACCGTTTATATATCTGACATTCAGTAAAACTTTAGAATGTTAAAAACTAGAATTTGTGACTGGACTAAGGAAAAAAAGGCACCATTTAAAATTTATTATTATGAAAATTAAGAACCTCTTTTTGATTAAGCCACAATTATTTACAAAACCGAGGTGTGCTGGACCCAGGAGGTGAGCAACCTGCAGTTTTCTTGTACATTGCCTTTCAACTGTTAAATTGTATACAAATTTGCAGCTGCCAAGTGTCAGGTCATTGATTTTCCTCCCTACTAGGCAACAGCTGCTCTGCCTACTCTTCAGAAATCTTCCTCTCCAGATGACATTGAAAGTGTAACAAGAGACTTCATTACTGATGAAATAAAGCCTTGGACTACTCCAAGAAAATGACCAAAAAATAAACTTTTAGTAGAAATGCACAAATGAAGCACAGAAGAGATTGGTGGGAGCACATGTGGTACTTACCTGGAGTCCTATCATACGAATATCAATTTTCTGATATACTCTCCACTATACAAAAACTTACATTGTCTACTAGTAAAATAAAGACAGATTCTTCAGATATTGTGTTCACTCTTCTTTTGAATCTTAAACAATATTGATAATATTGTCCGCTAAGATGGGAAAGGATGATTTTATCTGTGACCTGTTAACTGAAGAATTTAAAAAAAAAAAAAAAGTAAATGTTGACAACACGCACAGCTCCAATGAGTAGATTTACTCTGGTACAGACTCTAGTCAAAAGGTAGATTTTTTTTGCTAAATATACGGCTCATTTTTTATAGCCTTTTTATAAAAATTCAAGATTAATCCTACTTAAATAGGTAGGATCATGCCTAGATTGGCTGGTGTTTCTCAGGACAGTTTGGTTCATGCCTTAACTTACAACTTCCTTAATCAATGTAAGCAGTATTTTCTTCAGACCTTAAAGAAGTGTCCAAAGAAGGGCAACGAAGCTGGTGAAGGGTCTAGAGAACAAGTCTTATGAGGAGTGGCTGAGGGAACTGAGGTTGTTTAGCCTGGAGAAAAGGAGTCTCAGGGGAGACTTTATTGCTCTCTACAACTGTCTGAAAGGAGGTTGTAGCGAGGAGGGTGTCTTCTTCTCCCAAGTAACAAGCAATAGGACAAGAAGAAATGGCCTCAAGTTGCACCAGGGGAAGTTTAGATTGGATATTAAGAAAAATTTCTTCACCGAAAGGGTTGTCAAGCATTGGAACAGGCTGCCCAGGGAAGTGGTTGAGTCACCATCCCTGGAAGTATTTAAAAGATGTGTAGATGTGGTGCGTAGGGACATGGATTAGCGGTGGACTTGGCAGTGCTAGGTTAACAGTTGGACTCAATTATCTTAAAGGTCTTTTCCAACTTAAACAAATCTATGATTCTATGATTCTAAGATTTTATGATTTGTTTAATTAACAGCCAGTTCTTCTGCAATGCAAATTAACAGGACAGTTTAAAAACATAATAAAGCCTATACTTCTATATTATTAAATATGTTGATAGAACTCTACCCTTTTACCAGAACTTTCCAAGACTTGAATGCTTAAAGCAGTAGTAAGACTGAGGTAAGTTTATCAAATGGAACAGGGATTATAAGTCTCTAGATAGTTGTGTAAAATTGTCTATTATTCTTTAATTAATAATGGATTCTGAAAAAAAGGAAAAGAAAAAAGAAAAAAAAAAGTCAGAAATCCACAGCAAACATCTGTGTTCATCAACAAGGGTAGAGAAAATGAAGACGTTAAGTAGAAATCTCCATATCCTGATTATATACTAAGATGTGATTACTTCTTCCAATGTTTCCTCTTTCTATTTGACCTAAAATTGTTTCCTGAAAATCTTTTCTGATGGCATTTCCAAAAGTATAGATACAATGCCCTAAATATTAGTTTATAAAAGTTAAGTTTCCATGGAAAATAGATCATTTAATCTGATTCAATTTACCTGATCTATTCAGTGTCCTTTTGTGCTTTATGGTGTTTCAGAATTAGAAATAATCTTAACTTGTATATAAAAAAGCTATGTTATCTGGTCAAAATTTCCTGGAATCTGTTCTTATCCATCTCTTCCATTAGCAATTTACATCAAGGATTTTCAGGCTGATAGATACCTTATCGCAGTAAAGTAAAATCTCCGAAGGTCCAAAAATAATAATGCACAGTTTCTGTGCATATGCTGCCATCGTATTTTATTACAATGCAACATATATGAAGATTTCAGATGAGAGCATTATTATATTACAAAAAGGCTGTCTTATCTTTTTTTTTTTTAAATAAAGGATCTTTAGGATGAAAGGAGAATGTAAAGAAGCATCAGACAACAAAGTTACATATTTTTAAAATACTATATTAGAGTTAATAGCCACCTTACTTGAAAACAAAACTGCTTGCAAATTATCATGGAAAAGACACAATTAATCTAAACATACTGAAAATTATTCTTCCAGATTCTAACTCATGAGTGACATTTAATTAACTATGATTATTTTATCTCTTTTGTGAAAAACACAAAACGTGTTACTTCCATATATTACTATATAATTCTCAGTTTTGCAATTCCCATGTGTAAATCTTTAAGCAAAATAGTACAAAATCTATCATTTTTAGTCATATATTTATTCTCATGTCATCTCAGGCAATGCTTCCTGAATACAGAAACAGGTAGAACTGCCAACTTATGCTAACCTTATAGAATCAATGATATTTTCTTACGAAGTTAAATGCATGTTTTAGGCAAAAAAAAGATTTTATAAGTGATCAATATGTTATATATTAATTTATGAATAAATAAAAATTAAGTGGTAATTAAGTAACAGTTTTTAAACATATTATTTAAGGTGGCATTTTGACAGCTTTGGTGTTTTCTTTACCTCATTATTACTGCTATTTTGAAAAGAGTTAATATAGTTCCTGTGGGAGAAAGTTGTACCTCAGAAATTTATTAGAGTCAGTGAGCCTATGGAGAAATATTCAGTTCATACCTGGATTCTCAAAAACTTTCAACACTGTCCACAGTAGCAGTCTCCAATGGAATAGAATGGAATATTCTTTCAGGATTATTAACAGATTAAAAGATGCAGAACAAAAGATACAGAAAAAAAAAAGTTCAAATTTTCAAAACAGAGAAAAGCTACCAATTGGATACTACAAGTTTTTGTATTTCCATGTAGCCTGCTATGTAGATGGGGACCACAGAAAGAGCTTACACTGGACCCTTGGCCAACCATATATTACTTAATTATGAATTCACTCCGTGACAGTTTTGGACCAGATTGCTCCAACTGGCTCTGTGAAAGCCAAATTTATTATTGGAAAGCTTAACTTTCAACAGTGTGGAGGTCAGTCAGTCAGCCAGCCATGGGCTAGAGGTTAAACCAGGTCCTCTTAATTTTTGCATGTAAATACAGTCTACATGCCTGCACTCTCAACATGTCCATAAATAATATATGGAGAGTTAGGCAGAAATTAGCAGAGTTTGTACACAGCACAAAATTATTCAAGGGAGTCCAATTTAGGTAAAAATGAAAAACTATGTAAGGATCTCACAGTAACTGGGTGAAAAAAAGCAAAGGAATATAAATAGAACACTCAAATTTGGAAAAAACAGGGACACATTGAAAAAATAACCTTAGCAGTAGATACAAAGTGCAATAATTTCAGTTTCAGATTTAAACTTTAGTCAGCCAAGATAATTGTAGTTACCTAATATGCTAAAATCTGAATCAGCATGTTAAGGTGCCTTCCTCTCTACTAATGTATTGGGTTTGCATGGCAAGGTTTTCGTAGCGGGGGGGCTACAAGGGTGGCTTCTGTGAGAAGCTGCTAGAAGCTTCCCCTATGACCCATAGAGCCCATGCCAGCCAGCTGCAAGACGGACCTGCTGCTGGCCAAGGCCAAGGCCATCAGCGACGGTGGTAGCGCCTCTTGGGATAACATATTTAAGAAGGGGAAAAAGTTACTGCACAGCAGCAATTGCAGCCGGAGAGAGGAGTGAGAACATGCGGGAGGAACAACTCTGCAGACACCAAGGTCAGTGAAGAAGGAGGGGGAGGAGGTGCTCCAGGCACCGGAGCAGAGATTCCCCTGCAGCCCGTGGTGAAGACCATGGTGAGATGGCAGGCTGTCCCCCTGCAGCCCATGGAGGTCCACAGTGGAGCAGATATTCACCTGCAGCCCGTGGAGGACCCCATGCCGGAGCAGGTGGATGCCCGAAGGAGGGTGTGACCCCATGGGAAGCCTGAGCTGGAGCAGGCTCCTGGCAGGACCTGTGGCCCCATGGAGAGAGAAGCCCACGCTGGAGCAGATTTGCTGGCAGGACTTGTGACCCTGTGGGGGACCCACGCTGGAGCAGTCTGTTCCTGAAGGACTGCACCCCGTGGAAGAGACCCACACTGGAGCAGTTCATGAAGAACTGTAGCCCATAGGAAGGACTCACATTGGAGAAGTTTGTGGAGGACTGTCTCCAGTGGGAGGGAGTGACCCCATACTGGAGCAGGGGAAGAGTGTGAGGAGTCCTCTCCCTGAGGAGAAAGGAGCGGCAGAAACAACGTGTGGTGAACTGACCACAACCCCCATTCCCCGTCCCCCTGTGCTGCTGTGGAGGAGGAGGTAGAGAATTCAGGAGTAAAGTTAAGCCTGGGAAGAAGGGAGGGATGGAGGGAAGGTGGTTTTAAGATTTGTTTTTATTTTTCATTATCCTACTCTGATTTGACTGGTAATGAATTGAATTATTTTTTCCCCCAAGTTGAGTCTGTTTTGCCCATGACATAAATTGCTGAGTGATCTCCCTGTCCTTATCTTGACCCATGAGCCTTTCATTATGTTTCCTCTCCCCTGTCCAGCTGAGGAGGGGGAGTGATAGAGTGGCTTTGGTGGGCGCCTGGCATCCAGCCAGGGTCAACCCACCACAACTCTATAGGGAGATAAGAGTAAGATAAGTTCTTTACAAAGGCTTTTAATGCAAAACTAAAAGTGGACATCATCCTCAGGAAAAAAGGATCTTTTGGGAAAATTCTGAAATATGCAAAAATATTCTAAAATATAACAAATAAATGTAGGAATTATTAGAAAATGAGTTAAGAAGAGAATGCCACACATAATCATGCACAACTCCATGTTGCACCTATAGTTTGAATATTACATGTGCTTCTGGTCACGCTATTTGATAAAAGGCATGGTAAAATAAAGAGAGAGAGAGCGAGCAGCACAACGAGCATAAATCACAGAATGACAGAATCACAGAATTGCCCTGGTCAAAATCTTTTCAAATAAAGTGTTCATTTGCATGGAACTGTTTCCATATCTCTAATTTATCACATCTACACTTACCCTTGGTAGAAAAGGATCAAGTCAGAGAATGCTTAAGCAAACAGGACATACATAAGTCCATGGGTCCTGATGGGATACACCCACAAGTACTGACGTCATTTCAAGGCTACTCTCAGTAATGTTTCAACAATCATGGTGATTGGGAGAGGTACCCGAGGAATGGAGGAAAGCAAATGTCACTCCTATCTTCAAGTAGGGCAAGAAAGAGGAACCAGAGAACTACAGTCCAGTTAGCCTCACTTCAATCCTTGGAAAGGTGATGGAGCAATCAACCTGGAAACTGTTTCCAGGCTCATGAAGGAGAAGGTGGTGATTGGGAGCAGTCAGCATGGATTCATCATGGGGAAGTCATGCTTGACCAACCTGTTAAACTTCTATGATGAAATGACTGGCCTGGTACATGAGGGGAGAGCAGAGAATATTGTCTAACGACTTCAGTAAAACTTTTGACATGGTTGTCCATAAGATCCTCACAGAGAAGCTGATGAAATATGGGCTGGATGAGCAGACGCTGAGGTGGACTGAAAACCGGCTGAATGACTGCGCCCAGAGGGTGGTGATCAGTGGCACAAAGTCTAGTTCAAGGCCAGTAACTAGCAGCATACCCCAGGGGTCAGTATTGGATCCAAACCTGTTCAAAATCTTCATTAATGCACTGGTGTTAGCTTGTTGTTGAACACTAAGAATGTAAAGAGTGTTGTTGTTTTGTTTAGTTTTGTTTTTCCCCTATGAGAAAACTCACATAACTGTAGCTCATTAGGCACCAGGTAAGAATTCTTGTACGGCTTTTCTGAGTATAGAAACCCACAATTACATTCACCTCCGTCAGTTTTAGACATCTTCCAAAGCTAGGTTCAGTTTGCTTCTTAAAGTCAACAGAGAGAAATAAACATATCTTAAAGAATGATTGCTTTGATCTGTTTTAAATGTTTACATGAGGAGATGATCTGTATAGTGAAAGTGTTCTTTTCTCTTTACTGATTATAAAGAGAGGCAAAGGTATACAGCTCAGATGTCTGTACCCTAAGCCCCTATCTCTGGTGGATGAACATCAGTCAAAACATTTAAGTACTTAAGTGATTCCTTGGTCTACTCATTCAGATTCAATATTTGCTATGTAATACATATTCTAAAAAAAGTAATTTCTGTGAGCTAAAAATAAAATGCACAAAAATTAAATTATGTAAGTTTTTGATTAAATGTCATTACTTTTACCATGCAAAATGATAAATATGGCTCATAGATTAGAAAACTAAACAGAAGTATAAACAAAAATTTATTTTCCATGTGCATCTTGTAGCATTAGAAATTATTAATGAGCTAATGAATTTACTACACCAGTTAGAATTATTAGTTTCATTTTTATAAAGTCAGTTTTCAAAGTTTCAAAAAATTAAAGTACAAAATTTTCAGGTTGAAATTGCAACCCCAAGACTTGTTATCCTCTTAGAGAATTTTAATTCCCACTAAAATGATGAGACATACATATAAAGAAAGGTGAACCTGTAAAGGATGAACATATTTTCATGACTGATGCACAATACAGATTAATAAGCAGCAAATCTTCCAAAACATGCTTGATCTGTGTTCAGATAAAAGCAAAAATTAGGGAATGCAGCTGTTGAAACATACTCTTTAAAAAGAATGTTATATACATCATAACAAATATTACTTGAAAGTTAATTGTAATTACCTTATACGTTAAAACTGGTTCATAGATTGAAAGCTGTCTGAGGAACAGTAAATGAAGGCGAACAATGAACAGTAGTATGTAAAATCTGGATATGCAGTGTAAAATTAGTAACTGTATTAAAGTCTGGAACAGGCAATAAGCTGCCGATTAATAGCTACAAATGATTCTAAGCTTGAAAATACTGCAAATGATAAATACAAGGAAGAGAGAGAATAAGTTGTGAGCTAACAAATTTAGAGTGTACTCCCAAAAAAAATAAAATGGAGAGACTCTTTCAGACATTACCTGGAAATATGCAATTAAATTTCTTGTTTTAAGAAAGCAGTCAGACTGTAAAGCACAAGATATATCACTGATTGAGAAGGTTTTTATTACTTTCATATTGGGGGGGGGGGGAGAAGCCCAGAACAGACTTGTTAGTGCTGAATTGCAGAAATAGAAGAATTACAGAATCTAAGTTACCAGGTAGGAAAAGGATATTGTCCCATTCTCAATATATCTGTTAAGATAAATCCAAATAGGATACAATTGTGAGCAGTGAGGGACTCTTCTTAGCACAGAATAGACTTTTTGTGTCTTGCCTCCTGAGATGAGATGGGCAATATGCGTTACCAAAAGTAGTGAAACAAATGTGTTGAGTGACAATTTCACAATTCATTCCAGGAGACAAATCAATTATCTATTTATGAAGGTGAATTCCGTGTAGGGAACCAGATGCAAATTAGGTTTCTAACCCTTGGCCAGTCAGATATTGCTCTGAATTTCAAACAAAAAGCAAATGTTCCTCTTTATCCAAAATTGACTGAGAGTTAGGGACTTGTACCACAAAACTGCCCAAAGACAAGAATCACATTATACAAAAGAATTCAGGCAAGACTTGTCAAAGTGACTAAATCTGAGCCCCTGAACTTCAACAGATCTTCCGTCAACAGAAAAGCCTTCTAAAAATCTCATTAAGATATTGAGGTTTATATTAATCTGGTATGGGCTCGAGTACAACCTTAGCATCGAGTGCAGTCCCAAGTGTGGATAGCTTTGTTCTATTCCTTCAACTTTACTACAATATTCATCAATAATTACTTAATAGTTACTTCTGCATCTCAACTGCATATGTCCCTGTACCCTGAATGAAACCATTCTAAAAACAAAGTATCTCCAAAGAAAGAGTCTAATGATGATTGGCCAAATCAAGAGGACACTCAACCAGTATTCATGTTTCACATTTTTGCATTCAGAAAGAAAGAGTGTCTGTTTTATCCCATATTTAATGAACAAAAATATCTTTGTTAGCTAGTTCTGGCAATAAGGTAGGTCATGCAAAAGCACCTTTGAAAAAAGCTTTACTTGAGGAGCTTATTAAATGCAGTTAGACTGCTAACTTAAACAGACAAGCCATGTAGGGTAAGAGCAGAATCTGACTGCTCTCCACTTTCACTAAGCAATCAATGCTGAAAATATAGTTTTAAAAAAAGGGCCAGGAATGAGAGACATCTAGTGTCATTCTTATAAAATAGGACAAAGCTATTTTTCAAGTACTTCTGTAGAATTTGGATGCACAATTCCAGTTCATGTTAGACCATCTCAGGAAGTGTTATCTTTCACTCCTTATTTCCCACTTACAAATTGGCACTTACATTACAGTCAGTTTAAATCCAGTGAGTGGATAAAAATACTAGTAAATGTTTGCAAACTTCCCTTAGCTTGTATCATTGGTAAAAGCATGCAAAGTTTAGATGGAAAAATTTTGCCATCTTGGCTCAGTGCTTCTTTTAAAAAAAAGTATTTGAAGTCTGATGTAAGTTAAATGAAAGGTTGCAGTCCTCTACATAACCTCTCCAAATATAAAGCTATAATAGGTTTACTTTAGTGATATACTGCAATAAATACATTCAAAGAGATCTCATTAGATACAGACTTTCTTTGCCTTTAGTCCAGCGAAGTACCTATAATTTTCCTTCAAGGTCAAACCATAGGATGTTCGATCTGAAGCAAAAGCACAACATTTCTTTCTGCTAAAGCTTGATTTCCTGAAGCTCTGCTGTGCTATGTGAGCACCAAGAGCTAAATCACAGGTTCTGTGTTCATTTATGATTCCAGTTTAATGTCAGATGCTATCCTCTTAATGTCTAACTTCAGGAAGTTAACTAGAATTAGGGAGTTACTTAAGAGATAAGATGGTATCACATAGTATTAAAAAAATAAATCAGTTTTAAATCAAGCAGCTATAAGTTAACACTCAGAGTTAGCAGAGGCTAACACTAAGATAAGAGAAATTAGGGCTATTTTGTAAATATAATCTAAGTACATAATGCATAGCTTCAACCAAAGTTGTTATTAAATTTTCTATACAACTTCAGTGTTAATATTCTGCTAATGAAATGACCAGAATCTTTATAACCTTACAATTCCACTGGAAATATTTTCTTCTTCAGTAGCGAGTTACTAAACAGGAGTATTTGGAGGAACTACCTGAAAATACTGCAGACCCCTGGGAAAACCTACTAAGAGACCTTGTTTTTCACACTGGAATTAGACTTTGATAAAACTCAAACCTGTAAATGCGTAACTTCTGAATGTGGCCAATAGAACCTTATACAGGCTCCAGAAGTTAGTAGTAATGTGGAGAAACTCATCTGTTATATATAAATAAGTAGAAGCTCAATGTTCAGACATAACCTGTACCCACATTTCCATTATGTTCCCTCACATATTATAAGCATAGAGACAACTAAAAAGGATTTTTTAGTATTTTACTTCTTTTAATCAAGAAAGCTTCTGAAACTTTAGAGAATATTATATCCCCTAATGAAACATTTTCTAGCTCTATTTAAGGCTAAAAGGACTCAGTTGAGCTTAGTCAAGACTAGTTTTTAAATTGTATAATTTAATTGCAGTATGTGTTTACTAGGATGTGAGTGAAATGCTACAAACACTGCATAAATCTTTTTCTTCCATAAACCAAGTTTCCCTGCATCATTGTACGAAACTATTTCACACAACAAACACTGTTAAACAAAACATTTTTCAGCTGTGTCTGCTTAGTGGTATCAAGCAACAGCAGCATATTTCTTAATACTAAGGAAAGTCAGAACACACACTTTGCAAAAGCAATGCCAACAGTGAAGAATAAGGCTTGCAATAAACAATGGATATTTTTCTGTTATGCATGTGAAGTATAATGATTGACAATAGATTCAATTTATAAACATAAGCTTGGGAAATGTGTGTTAATTTAGTAATTAAATCTGAAATAACAGCATAATCCCAAGGGTATAACATTGCATAATGTTATCACTATTATGGTGAAATTATCCTGTTGACATATTCTCATCTAGGGTATACTTCAGTGCACAATTGAAATTTACATTTACTAAAGCACTTATTAAAGGACAAAACAAAATAATAAAACACTTTTTATTGGCCCACAGAAAGGGCCCAATCCAAATCTGTTAATATTAGTAGGATGATTGTCTTTGACTTCAGAGAACTCTCTCTCAATCAGGGTCCAAATTGATTGATTTTGATTTATTACGGAAAAAGACAGAAGACAAGTAATGTTGTCTGGATTGCCTGAATTAGCTATTTCCCTTCACATTTTTTTCTTTTTTTTTCCCTTCCTTTTTAATTTTTTTCTGTTACTCAAAGGCAGATAAAAATTATCACACATGAAAAAAATATAAAAAAAGAAGTCAGCTCATCAGTGGAAGAAACATAAAACATCTAGTGTAAATGCTTATTGTTTGTTCTCATTATTTCAAACTATTTCAAGTCTTCTGTGACATTAATATTTTTATATATAAAGTTAGAAGAATAGGTTATGATAGTCAAAACCTGTTTAACAGAATAAACTATGTCACTTATTGCTGTGTTAAACCATTTCAGAAGAGCTTTGTTATATCAATATAGGTAGATAAATTTCATTTTTGAGGCACGGTGTTAGAAATTACTAGTGTAAGTGTTCTTCACTGACAAAGTTATAAGTTAAAGCAATGGAGTTAGAATACTGTATTTGCTTTTAGTCCTGGTTATCCTAAATCTTTCTCTCTATATTTTGAATTTCCAATACTAAGAGACAGATACTGGAGGAAAAGGAAAATTAATCATTGGTTCATATAATATGTACATGGCGTATACTATACTGAAGTCAAGATTCACACTGCAGTATGTTAGAACCACTTTTAATTTAATCACATTGCATTCCAAGTTGCTATAGATATGTTTTGTTCATCATATATATATAATCTGTAGAAAAAAAAAGTGCATGGTGTGCTTTATTAGCAATTCCTTGTTTTCAGTTTTTAAGCTCTGTTTGTGTTATACAAACACAATATCTTTTAATATTTTAGATGTTCACTATCAAATTATATTATTTTTACAACCAAAAAGTGCTTTCAACTTATCTCCAAACCATGCAGTAATTTAGAAAGATTCTTGCTGGAAAAGGACTCATATCCTTGCCCAGCATGGATTCTCTTTCCAAGATACATTTAATTAATCATATGTGTTACCTTTTTTATACCATTGAACTGAACATTTTCAGCTTAACATGATTTGGAAATAGAGTTTTATAGATTGCAGAGCAACAGATGCAGAATGCTTAATGTAGAAAACATTTTTTTTCATTCTTTGAATGGTATTCCCAGGAGTCCACAAGTCTATGAGGGTTAAAATCTTATTTAAATTTCATTTCATTTCCGAAAGGTTTTGCTTCTCTGCAGATTTAGAATTAATCACAGTAAAGAATAAAAGAATACATAACCTTTAGTATCTAAAACAGATTAAACAACATTTGTAATTAATAAGCGTTACTTCATCATTAAATGGCATCAAGGATGACTGTTTTATAGCCATATTAATATTGATGGAAAATGTCAAAGTATCTAAATGTCAAGCCATTTTCTTTAGGTTTCAACCATTCTTCCATTCTAATACATAACAAATTGGTCAAGCAACAGCACTTAAATAGCAGAAAGGTTGTTGAGACATCAGTATGATCCTATTCTAACCTATTGTTCACCTGGGTTGAATATTCCTGGTGTATACAGGTGTTAAAAAAAGTTGCAAAGCTGTGTTTAATTATAAATAGCATATCTGAGCAACTATAGATACTGTAGTTGAGCACAGATTGTATACATACTTCAATCTGGAGTATTTGTACAGAGGATTTGAATCTCCACTCAAAAAAAATTAAAATTCAGTATAATATTAGACTGCAAATTAAATGTAAAATGAAAGGAACTACTCATACTGGTCTCATTTCCTCCATTGTAACATTATGCTGAAGAGATATGAAGCCATTTCTTCTTATAAACCATGAATAATTCTTGTAAAAAAATTTCTAAGACCTATCTGCCCACATTTTATAATTAGGCATGTAATTCTCAATTTATTATTCGTTTGATGGGTAAAGTTGCTCAAATGTTCAAAGAAATAGATAGTATAATATATCAGCTGGATGGATTCCTCCATCCATCACCCCCTGGCACAGAACTTAATCCCCTCAGCTTTTTAAAGATCCTTAAAGTTACCATTTATGTAGACTTATTAATGCAGGTATGATAATCACTCCAAAAGCCATCTCCTCCAGCCTGTCTGTTCTTTTCAAGTCAGCATTGTTAGGACTGAAGCATTTCAACAGAGTCTGCTCATTCACACAACACATTTCCATATGTTTTTAGGCCCATAACGTAGCCAAGGATATTATTTGTCCAAAACTTAAGTACAAAGGGAAGATGCTAATTAAGAAGAGTATGAAGCTATTCGCTGGATGTTAAGGGACTGAGCATTCCAAGGGGCATACTGAAAATGATTGCTCTATGTCACTGTTTCTTTATATGTGAACTTTTCTTTTATTGAAGTGGAAAGTTCTTGCTTGTTAGCTCAAGGAGGATTTTATGGCTATTACGATGTTATTCTAATACTCAACCTCCTTTTTCATTTTCATTTATTTTTTTCTGTGAAAGTGGTAGTAAAAGCCCTTCTAGCCTGCTCCTAGGACTTCTGGAAACTCTTTTTCTCTTTTTCTTTTCTTTTTTAATTTCTGGGGTACTCCTGGGACATGTGAGTGCAGCTGCCTCCTGGCGTCGGACCTTTGAATAGCATTCCTTTCAAGATGAAGCAAAAGTCTCCCTCTTACAGAGTGTGAGGTATGGCTGCTAGGCTATAAACACACAAAAGGAGATCATGAACATTGTCTTCTGAGGTACCCATTCCCAAGGAAAAATCTGGGCACGATGCTTTTCAGTGGATGAAGATACTGTACTATTTCCTACACTACCTCAGGAGAAATTGGAAAACTGGCATAATCGGACAAGGTCACTGCTTGGAGATTTGCCGATATGAGTAATTCTTTTCACTGACTGAATGCAGAAGTTGGGCATTTATTTCAGTATGCACAAAAATTGTTTAACTTGTCCAGAGTTGGAACCTAAGAGAATTTCAGTCCTATTGAGAAGGTGTCATGATGTAGTACACATATTGCTTTGAATGATTCTGGATGCATCCAAAGCTTGGGATACATTCAATACATTCCAAATGAGAAATAACTGAAGTACATTGTCTAGGGAATAACAAGTTCTTGTATGAGCTAACAAGTGAGATTTAAAATAGTTTAACTTGTAGAGCAAGTAAAAGAAAAAGTATTAAAAAATCTAACTCAAGTTAAAACTGCCATCTACTCAAATAACAAGGGCAGTACTCAAAATACAACCATTTATATCTAACTTAAGGACTAGAGTAGTCCTATTAAAATTAATTTTAGTGACTTCACAGAATCACAGAATAGTTGGGCTTGGAAGGGACGTCGGGAGGTCGTCTTGTCCAACAGCCCTGCTCAAACAGGGCCACTTAGAGCAGGCTGCTCAGGACCATGTCCAGAGGGCTTTTGAATATCTCCAAGGATGGAGACTCCACAATCTCTATGGGCAACCTATGGCAGAGGTCAGTCATCCTCACAGTAAAAAAAAAAGTTTCCTGATGTTCAGAGGGAAACCCCTGTGTTTCACTTTGTGCCCATTGCCTATTGTCCTGTCACTGGGCACCACTGAAAAGAGCCTGGCTCTATCCTCTATAGACCCTCCCTTCAGGTATTTATATACATTGATAAGACCCCTGAGCTTTCTCTTCTCCAGGCTCAACAGTCCCAGCTCTCTCAGCCTTTCCTCATAAGAGAAATGCTCCAGTCCCTTCATCATCCTTGTGGGCCTTTGTTGGACTCTCTCCAGTATGTGCATATCTCTCTTGTACTGAGGAGCCCTGAAGTGGACGCAGTACTCCAGGCGTGGCCTCACCTATGCTGAGTAGAAGGGAAGGATCACTTCTGTCAACCTGTTGGCAACACTCCTCCTAAATCAGCAATGTTAGCCTTCTTTGTAGCAAGGGCACATTGCTGACTCATCTTCAACTTGTTGTCCACCAGGACCCCAGGTCCTCTTCTGCAAAGCTGCTTTCACTAGCATATGCTAGTCCCATGGCTTCTGTTGTTTGTTTCAACACTGTACCCAAAATGAAAGATACTAATTTTGGGTTTTTTTCATCTGCACTCTACCAACAAGTTTGGCCATTAATTATACATTCAAGTTTAATAAATATTTTAAAATCTAAGAGGAAAATTGTAAAAAGTTGGCAAAGCAGTTCTTGAAATTTTAGGCAGCTAGCATTTAGCTGTTCACATCTATCTATCTCATCTATCTGTGTTTTTACAGTGTGCGTTTCTGCAGCATGCTTGCGACAGACTGGTCTGGTAGAAGCATATGACGAGTCCAGCAACTAAGTAAAAGCAACAAGAACTGAGTGTAAAAGTTCTCCATGTTTTCTTTTCCTTTTTTCACTTCAGTCTTTCTGGGACAGATTCAGTTGCCTAAGCTTAGGTGGCCAGTAGCACTCAGACACTGATACCCTTACAGGGCTTGCAGGACTGGCCTTTGAACCCTTCCAGACCAGGAAGTGAAAGGCCACCAGGATATCCCATAGTGCCTGAAATGTCCCTGAAATTACACAGGGTTTACACAACTGAACATCTCCCTCTTTTCCTGCGCTTTTCAGTTATTCAGGTGGAGTCATGTGAAAAGTAGTTATGTATATCTCCGCATATGTAGTAAGTCAGAGAAAAAAGGGAAATTGCCTTGTGGTTTTCTAAAGAACCTTTGGGGGAGTTTAGAGTCCTCCAACATTTGCAAATAAGAGGTCTGGTATCCAGGAACATGAAAAAGCTTAAATCTATACACAATTTTATTTGTTTGTTTCTGCAGGAGTTATTTTAACTTGTGCTGTAAACAAAACAGACTAGTATTCATAAAAAATCAGTGAACTTTAAGTAAACTAAATGTCCTATTCAGATGATAAGATTCTAGCCCATCTCCAATTTAACATAATCAAGCAAATTTTGGGTAACCTGAAACCACAAACAAATAGATACATTTAAAGGACACATAAACTTCTTGTTACCATGAATATGCTTACACAAAGATTTGATTAGTAAAGGCTTCCTAGGTATGAATACAAACTGTTAAGTTCTTTAAAATTTAAGGTAAAGTAGGACATCTAAGAAATTAACACTGTTGTAGCTCAGTATAGGTATTTTTAAAAGATTGTTTCCTAGTGAAGATAACGATATATAAGAACTTGTAATGAAATAGAGTCTGTGTTTGGTATGTAACATTACTACTTTCTTGAAGAGGTATGTCATCTTTGTATTTTATGGAAATGTAATAATGAAAGAGGAACTGGTTACCTGGAAAGCATTCATACAAGTCTGCTGAGTATCTGTATTCCCCTAGAGTATTCCTGGAATGTAATTGTACCATTTATTTCACTACAAGACAAAGACATAAAATTGCAGCCTCATTAAGTTTTAGGATGTGGAAGTTGATTTTTCCGTAGTACATCAACTTTCTTACAAGAGAATGAGAGACAAAATTGGCATAACCATTTACAAATGTTAAAGAATAATTTGTTAATCTTTCTTGGCAATGCATTGAAATACAACAAAATCTTGAGGGCTAAGAAGTTAATGCTTTGCTAGTTATAGCATCTCTTAATTTTTCATAACAGTATGAACAAATTTGTTGGTGTACAACGGTTCTAGTTTATATAATAAATAGAGATATGCTAAGCTGACTATTGCATCTGTCTGTGTTGCTATTCATAGTACTTGTTCATTCAGATTCGTAAATGTATCCTGTAGAATTTTATGAGGAACACATTGCAATATTACTGTAAGCTACATGAAATTTCACTAACTGAGCTGCTAAGAGATTTAAGTATGTGGTTCAATATGGATATGAAAATAAAAAGTCAGTTATACTGCATTTTAAATATTCAGTGAACAGAGACACTAGACATTTAATTTGACATGGGCACTAGTTTAGTCTTCCACTGTTCCATATTGTTGAGCCTTTCCTAGTGCCCTTTAAAGAATTCTGTGATTAATGAAATTAGTACTTCAAATATTAACCATTTGAATTTCAGGGACTCATATCTGAGTCTCAATTCTACATAGTCTTTTTACTGCTTCAATATGATTTTGACTGCGATTATTTTGAGTTCATCATTCCAGAAGACTTGTATTTCTCAAGATCATACAATTATTTTGTTACATGCATGATTTCATTGCTTATTTTATAATTTATTTGTTTAATTGTTTATAATTTTTATTTTGGCTTCGCTGTTGGAATGATTTTAGTTGATTAGAATTTGTTTTTGTATTTTTTGTTCAGTAGTCTACCTGCATTTGCAATGGGAAACTTTATAATCTCAATGTTATGATTACTACTTGGGAACGAAAGATAGACTGAAGAGATTTCACAGACAGAATCCAAGCACAATCTTGCTTGAGGACCAAATGGTAATCTCAGTCTGAATGGGAAACGTAATTATTTTTTTCCCCTCAAGTAATGTGATCAAAATTTTGGAATTACATAATACTATTAGTATCATATATTACTTTAAGATGCCTGTTCCAATTGCTTGTGAACTTGAAAACTATCAACTTTAAGTATATTGCTTGCCCAGTTAAGGCCAGAACACTAGTTATTTATCTAAAGATAAGGGGTTCAAAGAGCAGAGTGTAGCCTACTGCTAATCCTTGCAAGTTTCTTCACTCTTCTCTTGGACCATGACAGCAGGCAAAGAATATGAATCAAAGTATTACAAAAATGAAGACCATATGAGATTTTCAAGGGAGAAACCATAAAGGAAGTGAGGGAATATTTAGATATTGGCAAGGAAGTTAAGAAAAGATATGGACTATGCCAGAGAAACATAGGGTCACCTGAGTGGAAGTGAATGTGTTAGAGGAGAATGGCAAAGCTGCTGAATGAAAAGTCTGGAAACAGCCTATTTGCTGCTGCTATACCTAGTTTGCTTCGTTTATTTGTTCTTTTCCTTCAATGATTCAGTTGAAAAGTCAGTGAGATAGAAGCTACTTTGAGATTTGTTTAACTGAGAGCGAACTGACCTAGATGAGTGTGTGTGGGAGCCAGCTCACACATGACATTTGACGAGTACAGTATTAAATAAATGTCAGTCATCCATATAGCATCAAGCAGCTCCTCAAAGCCCAATTTAGATTAATCCTTATGACTCAAAACCTCTTTGAATAGTTCCAGGATAATTAAATAGCTGGGAGTTCACAATCTGCCTCCTATTGTAAATTGCCTAATAAAGATAGTCTGAGATGATTAGGAAAAAAACCTAACTCCCAAAATTTATGAATATTTTCCTCCAGTTCTATGTTCCTTGACCTTAAACAAGTCTGAAAAACTCCTGACTCAAACTTTCTTCTAACAGTATCTGCTAACCTGCTATCACTACCCACCAACCTATTAACACTACCTGAATAAAAGTTATGGCAAGACTTACAAAGATGGCAGTCAGATAATTTCAAATCTAGAAGAAACATGTGTCTGCAACAGTTGGCAAGTCACAATATAAACTGCAGCATTTCTCATTAATTCAATGTTCATTTAAAAATAATAATTAAATAGTCCTTTACAGTTTAATAGAAGCAACTATAACTGCCTCATCTACACCTGTTTTTTTCAGACTTTTGACGTTTTTCTATCTAATATGTTTTCTGATGCCTCACAGCAAAGAAGAGAATTTGACCCAATTTTGGTTTATTATACTATAAACCATTCTAAAATATGTTTTTGAAGTTTTCCAATCCAATAATGATATATTTCTGAGGAAAAAAAAACCACAAAACAACCTTCAGAGTCCACTTGGTTCTCCAGCATTGATTAAATGTCTTCATATCGTAGAGGTTATTATAGGAGATTTGTTTAAATTAGAACCCTTTTTCTTCACTACTTTTAAACATATAAATGGCTTATCTTGATGTGAAATCAATAAATGTTTCATTTCCACTTCTAATTACCCCTGGTCCTGGTTATAACAAATTCCCTTTAAAATAGAGAATCTGACAAATTCTTTATACGAAATCCTTCAAAGTGCTGGCAAGGAAGGGATAAAAAAAAATGTTCTGTGAAAAACCCAGTCATGCAGTAAATATTGTGTCTGAGTCCATGATCCTGGGTGACTGAAACTATTTATTAAACTATCCAGAGTGAGTGTAATCATGTGCTAAGTGGTAGCTGAATTGAATACATGAAGACTCCAAACTATAACTTTCATGTTCATCTGGTACAATCTAACCAATGAGGCAAAATACTAATTAAAAGCAAGATTTTACTTCCATTACATCTCCAATAATACTAAATGATATCATACTTGAAAGACATTGTAATTTATTTTTGTTTTCAAAAGAAAAAAACTTTTTTAGTACAAGTAAAGAATTATATCATGTTTTATGTATTTGTATTGAGGTTATGAATTCATTATAACATTTTCACACTTCTGGGTTCCAGTATAGATATTATAATAAAAACCTGCAGTATTAAGGTTACGAGCATGTACGAAGAAACAACTTGTACTTTATTTCTTTTATACTTTGTCCTTCCAGATACCATAACGGAGGGTCACAGTCTCTGCCTATGCCCAAAAGCTTATTGATTGATTTTGCTTCTGCCCTGCTTTGAAGGACAGGTGAGCGCCGTGATTTGCTAACGAAGACATTGCTCAAAACAGATACAAAGAGTTGGATAAGCATATTGTAAGGTTGCACCAGGAATACTAATCACTTTATAGTGGTAGCAAAGTCTATGTAAGGGCTACAATGTCATGAAAGCCTGTGTGATAATGTGAGAATGTTTGCATTTGAACATGGGATATTTTTTTGCTCATGCCTGCCTGGCATTTGCAGTGCACAGATATCATAGTGCACAAGACACTATTGGCCAAAGTTTTGCAAAAATAAACATAAGAAGTTGTAATACTAAATCAAACCAATGCCAAAGGTATGTCTATATTTGATAACTATGTTGGGTTTTTTAATTTCCCTCTTACAAAACTACTGTGTTACCCCATCAATGGTAGCACCAGGAGAAATATCTGTACAAACAGCTTACAGCAACAGAATTATTATGTCACCTTTCTATGTTCATAGTATATCCATAAGTACTATGGCAAAGTCTGGAAGCCTGGGAAAGTGGATCTGTCCTTTTGAGTTCCTCGACTATCTGTATTGACTTTATAGAACGCATAGGCCAACTATATTCCTAACTTGGTGTCATGGTTTAAGCCCAGCTGGCAACAAAGCACCACGCAGCCGCTCGCTCACTCCTCCCTCCAGCGGGATGGGGAGGAGAAAATGCAACAAAAAAGCTCATGGATCGAGACAAGGACAGGGAGGGATCACTCACCACTTATGGTCACAGGCAAAACAGACTCCATTTTGGGGGAAAATAAACCAATTTAATCTGTTAACAATCAAATCAGAGTAGAATGATGAGAAATAGAACCATATCTTAAAAACACATCTTCCCCCCACCCCTCCCTGCTTCCCGGGCTCAGCTTTGCTCCCGATACCTCTACCTCCTCCCCACCAGCAGCGCAGGGGGGCGGGAATGGGGGTTGCAGTCAGTTCATCACACATTGTCTCTGCTGCTCCTTCCTCTTCAGGGGGAGGACTCCTCACACTCTTCCCCTGCTCCAGCGTGAGGTCCCTCTCATGGAGGTCAGCCCTCCATGAGTTTCTCCAACTCAAGTCCTTTCCACGCACTGCAGTCCTCCACAAACTGCTCCAGCGTGGGCTCTCCCAGAGTCATGGCCTTTTCTGGGCCCAGCCACCTGCTCTGGCATGGGGTCCTCCACAAGCTGCAGGGGTATCCCTGCTCCACCGTTAACCTCCATGGGCTGCAGGGGGACAGCCTGCCGTCTCACCACGGGCTGCAGGGGAATCTCTGCTCCAGCGTACCTCCTCCCTCTCCTTCTTCACTGACCTCAGTGTGTGCATGGTTGTTTCTCTCACATCCCACTCCCCTCCTCACTATAGCTCCTCTTCTTCTTCTCCCATCTTCTTCTTCCTCTCCTCCTTTTTTTACTGTAGCTCTTCTTCTTCCTCTTATTCTTCTTCCTCCTCCATCTTACTCTCTCCACTCAGGAGTCTTTTTCCCCTTCTTAAATATGCTATCACAGAGGCACTACCACCGTTGCTGATTGGCTCAGCCTTAGCCAGAAGTGGGTCTGAGTTTGGAGCCAGGGAAGCTTCTAGCAGCTTCTCATAGGAGCCACCCCTGTAGCCCCTCCCCTGCTACACAAACCTAACATACTTAGGCACCTTCATCAGAAACATAAAACTTAGCTGAACTAAATCTTGGCCCTTATCTTGTCCATACAAGTGCTCCTGTTGCTTCAACTGCTGCATTGCTGCACAGCATACCAATAAGTTCAGAAAAATATTCATGTAGACAGACAGGGTAGGAATCCAGTTCATCTAAATTTAGGTGTCTACATAAGACCAGATGTCTGAACATAAGATTAGATGTCTGAATTTACATTATTGTCACTGGTGATGTAATCAGTACAGTCAATGAAGCTTCACCCTACCTATTTGATCTATTGAATACCTCTCTAGAAACCAAGAACTATATTGACTAGATTCCTACCTCCAATAATGGGAGCTAGGATATCAAAACCACATATAGGCACCTATCATGCAGGCACTCAGAGTAATGGTGAGATGAATCCCACCTGCAGAACTACAGCCTTGGTGTATGAAACCCTGAAGCAACCGTGGTAGGAAAGTGTAGAACAAGGTAGTAACAGTGACCAGCTGAGTATATGCTTAGGTTTAGCTGACCACAGGAACTGGTAAATTCACTGAAACAGAAAAACAGAGAAGTTTCTTGCACTTCTCTTTTAAATAAGTTAAATGATGATAATGATGATAATGAGAAAAAACATTATAGTTATGAGAAGTGAAAAAAGATAATTGTGATTTAATTAAATATTTTTGATATTTTAACTGAGTACCAACATAAGTAACACACAATTAAAGCAAAGTTCTTTGACAATCTTTGGCAATAAGCACATGACAAAAATGTGATGAGAACAAGAAGTTGAAACAAAAGAGGGTGAAGGGGTTTGAAATAACGTAATTTAGTATATGTATGATATATGAAGTTGCTTAGCGTATATAAGAGGAAATGAACTACAAGCAGTTGGTGTTAAGCTTCTGGAGGATTATACTGCCTATATATTGCTTAACAGCCCAAAGGAAAAGAAAATATTTTCATCTGCCTATTGTGGTTAACCTTGGCTGACCACCAGGTGCCCATCAAACCGTTCTATCACTTTCCCTCCTCAGCAGAACAGGGGGAGAAAATAAGACTAAAAGCTCATGGGTCAAGATAAGGAGAGAGATCAACTCAACAATTGACTTGGGCGAAATTTTTAATTTATTGCCAGTTAATAACAGAGTAGGATAGTGAGAAATAAAAACAAATAAAACCATCTTCCCCCCATCCCCCTTCTTCCCAGGCTCAATTTCACTCCTGACTTCTCTGCCTCCTCCCCACAAGTGGCACAGGGGGACGGGGAATGGGGGTTGTGGTCAGTTCATCACATGTTTCTGCTGCTCCTTCCTCCTCACACTCTTCCCCTGCTCCAGCATGGGGTCCCACCCACAGGAGACAGTCCTCCATGAACTGCTCCAATGTGAGTCCTTCCCATGGGCTGCAGTTCTTCATGAACCGCTCCAGCATGGGTCCTTTCCACAGGGTACAATCCTTCAGGAACAGACTGGTCCAGCGTGGGTCCCCCGCAGGGTCACAAGTCCTGCCAGCAAACTTGCTCCAGCATGGGCTCCTCTCTCCATGGGTCCACAGGTCCTGCCAGGAGCCTGCTCCAGCATAGGGTCTCCATGGGCTGCAGCTTCCTTCAGGGAACATCCATCTGCTCCAGCGTGGTCCTCCAAAGGCTGCAGAGGAGCAACATGATTCAGCATGGTCTTCTCCAGGGGCTGCAGGTGAATCTCTGCTCTGGAGCCTGGAGCACCTCCTCCTCCTCCATCTTCATGCACCTTACTGTCTGCAGGGCTCTTTCCCACTTTTCTGACTCCTCTCTCTCACAGCATTTTTAACCCTTTCTGAAATGTTTTCACAGAGGTGACACCAGCATTACTGACAGGCTCCAATGTGCCCTGCAGTGGGTCCACTGGAGCCAGCTGGAATCGGCTGTGTCTGGCACAGGGCAGCCCCTCTCCTCTCCTCTCCTCTCTCTCCTCTCCTCTCCTCTCCTCTCCTCTCCTCTCCTCTCCTCTCCTCTCCTCTCCTCTCCTCTCCTCTCCTCTCCTCTCCTCTCCTCTCCTCTCCTCTCCTCCTCCTCTCCTCTCCTCTCCTCTCCTCTCCTCTCCTCTCCTCTTCTCACAGGGGCCACCCCATCACCCCCTCTGCTACCAAAACCTTGCCAGTTACCCAATACACCTATGTATGCATACAACATAAGCAGAGAACATTTTCTGAGAATTAAAGAGAGAAAACAGAATTAACCTTTGCTATGTTTTGCATTATATATTCCAAACAACACAGTATTACAAATCTGTGTCTGAAAAGGCAGTTGCTTGTATTTAGTGAAGTTATCTCCTTTACTAGATAACACAAACAATTGGAAGGTAAGTGCTGGGATGAGAGAGAGAGGGGGTGAGTGCTGTGTTAGTGTATTCAGTCCATCACTCTGTAATTTTTGATACTATCGAAAACTGGGTAGGAAAGGTTCCTATGAGCTGTTTTAATGTTATTGGATCATTCTACTTCAGTATTTTAGTTTCAGATCAGGAAAACAGTTTTGAAGTACACCTCCTAATTGTCTCCTATGATTCACATAGTGGAGTAGTTTCAGACAGGCAATTATTGAATTACTTTTGGCCAAAAAATAAACAACTGGATGCATTCCAGGAGCTCATGTAATGCACTCCAATTTCTGCTGAGTTCACATCATAGGACCAAAGTAGAGCTGGCCCAAAGTAAATGCCCCTGAAACACACACGGTGGTTGCCATTTTCTCATCTTCATCTGTTTGCTCTGTAAGTCTGATAAAATTGTATTTCACCACTTGCTGATGTAGACATGGTCCTCATGGTCATGAGTCTGAAGATCAGGGCCAACTATTAGCAGTACAGCAATATTTTGGAATCAGATCTTTTGTAACCTATTGAAATGGGTTTTTAAATTACTTTCATTTAGTTTCTTGTAGACAATGTCAGGGATATGAAATGTTTTCCCTATAGAAAATGAGGGAATTCTGGGTAGTGATTCTCCTATTACAACGTCTCCATTTTTCAAGAATCCTAAGGCATTATTACAATGAGAGATCGCAAACAAACCTGCCATAAGAAATTCAGTGACTACAGCAGGTTGCCATAGCTATTCATTTCTTACTCTCTGAACTATTAATATCATGCTGCCTTAATCAACCAAAACAAGATTTGAGCTTTTATTTAAACTGCTGTTCAACACTGTTTCCTTCCACAGAACCATGCAAAAAGGAAATCTCACTTACAGAATTATTAACACAATTATTGTCTTGTGGAACAAATGAAAAAAGAACATTTGAAATAGCAGTTTGGGTGAGATGATCACTTAAATCAATCACTATTTAGATTAATTTATTTCATAATTAGGAAGATCTCTTCTGCATGAAAAAAGCTGAATCATTAATAGAAGAGACATTCATGAAGTCAGATGTTTTTGGTCAAGCGTGGAGCTCACTAGAGGTATAATCCTTATAAGCACAACTCAGTTCCTTGATTTCACAGAATACAGTGAGATGAATGTAGAGAAAAAAAATCGTAGAATCATAGAATCATTTAGGTTGGAAAAGACCCTTAAGATCATCGAGTCCAACAATTAACCTAACACTGCCAAGTCCACCACTAAACCATGTCCCTAAGCACCATGTCTACACGTCTTTTAAATACCTCCAGGGCTGGTGACTCAACCACTTCCCTGGGCAGCCTGTTCCAATGCTTGACAACCCTTTCGGTGAAGAAATTTTTCCTAATAGCCAATCTAAACCTCCCCTGGCACAACTTGAGGCCATTTCCTCTCTTCCTATCACTAGTTACTAGGGAAAAGGGACTAACACCCACCTCGCTACAACCTCCTTTCAGGTAGTTGTAGAGAGCAATAAGGTCTCCCCTCAGCCTCCTTTTCTCCAGGCTAAACAACCCCAGTTCCCTCAGCTGCTCCTCATAAGACTTTTTCTGTAGACCCTTCACCAGCTTTGCTGCTTGTTGGACACTCTCCAGCACCTCAATGTCTTTCTTGTAGTGAGGGGCCCAAAACTGAACACAGTATTCGAGGTGTGGGCTCACCAGTGCCTAGTACAAAGGGACAATCACGTCCCTAGTCCTGCTGGCCACACTATTTCTGATCCAAGCCAGGATGCTATTGGCCTTCTTGGCCACCTGGGCACACTGCCGGCTCATATTCAGCTGGCTGTTGACCAAAACCCCCAGGTCTTTTTCTGCCAGGCAGCTTTCTAGCCTCTCTTCCTCAAGCCTGTAGCATTGCATGGGGTTGTTGCGACCCAAGTGCAGGACCTGGCACTTAGCCTTGTTGAATCTCATACAGTTGGCCTTGGCCCGTCGATCCAGCCTGTCCAGATACCTCTGTAGAACCTTCTTACCCTCAAGCAATTCAACGCTCCCGCCCATCTTGGTGTCATCTGCAAACTTCCTGAGGATGCGCTTGATCCCCTCATCCTGATAATTGGTAAAGATATTAAACAAAACCAGCCCCAATACTGAGCCCTGGGGAACACCACTTGTGACCGGCCGCCAACTGGATTTGACTCCATTCACAACTCTTTGGGCCCAGCCATCCAGCCAGTTTTTAATGCAGCGAACAGTACACCTGTCCAAGCCATGAGCAGCCAGTTTCTCCAGGAGAATGCTGTGGGAAACGGTGTCAAAGGCTTACTAATGTCCAGGTAAACAACATCCACAGCCTTTCCCCCATCCACTAAGTGGGTCACCTTGTCACAGAAGGAGATCAAGTCAGTCAAGCAGGACCTGCCTTTCATAAACCCATGCTGACTGGGCCTCATTGCCTGGTTGTCCTGTCATGCATGCTGTGTGACAGCACTCGAGATGATCTGCTCCATAACATTCCCGGCACCGAGGGCAGACTGACAGGCCCCGGATCCTCCTTCCGGCCCTTCTTGTAGATGGGCGTCACATTTGCTAACCTCCAGTCAACTGGGACCTCCCCGGTTAGCCAGGACTGCTGATAAATGATGGAGAGTGGCTTGGTGAGCACTTCCACCAGCTCCCTCGGTACCCTTGGGTGGATCCCATCTGGCCCCATAGACTTGTGTGTGTCTAAGTGGTGTAGCAGGTCGGTAACCATTTCCCCTTGCATTATGGGGGCTTCATTCTTCTTTCCATCCCTGTCTTTCAGCTCAGGGGTCTGAGTACCCAGAGAACAGCTGGTCTTACTATTAAAGACTGAGGCAAAGAAGGCATTAAGTACCTCAGCCTTTTCCTCATCCTTTGTCACTATGTTTCCCCCCACATCCAATAAAGGATGGAGATTCTCCTTAGCCCTCCTTTTGTTGCTAATGTATTTATAGAAACATTTTTTATTGTCTTCTATGGCAGTAGCCAGATTAAGTTCTAGTTGGGCTTTGGCCCTTCTAATTTTCTCCCTGCATGACCTCACAACATCCTTGTGGTCCTCCTGAGTTGCCTGCCCCTTCTTCCAAAGGTCATAAACTCTCCTTTTTTTCCTGCGTTCCAGCCAAAGCTCTCTGTTCAGCCAGGCGATCTTCTTTCCTGCCGGTTCGTCTTTCGGCACACAGGGACAACCTGCTCCTGCGCCTTTAAGATTTCCTTCTTGAAGAATGTCCAGCCTTCCTGGACTCCTTTGCCCTTCAGGACTGCCTCCCAAGGGACTCTGTCAACCAGGCTCCTAAACAGGCCAAAGTCTGCCCTCTGGAAGTCCAAGGTGGAAGTTCTGCTGACCCCCCTCCTTACTTTTCTGAGAATCGAAAACTCTATCATTTCATGATCGCTATGCCCAAGATGGCCTCCAATTATCACATCACCCACAAGTCCTTCTCTGTTTGTAAAAAACAGGTCTAGCGAGGTGCCTTCCCTAGTTGGCTCACTCACCGACTGTGTCAGGAAGTTATCTTCCACACACGCCAGGAACCTCCTAGACTGTTTCCTCTTTGCTGTATTGTATTCCCAGCAGACAATGTACATTATCACACAGAGACAATTAAACTACAGAAGGTAAGCCAGGTCAAGTAGTCAGGGTTATAAATACCTCTGGGAGATAAGAGACTATGTGTAGTCTGACTACAGATGCCAGTTTTAAATAACACATCATCCTATAAATTAAAAAAATATATTAACAATTTGCCATTAGTATACTAGTATTGCATGAGTTGAAACTCTTTGTTAGCTGACTAATTTGGATTTGACTGTTGCTTATTGCTTTTTGATGCGACAAATAAAAGGAGAAATCAATAAGAAATGTCCAGAAACTTATGAGACTAGTTTATATAAATATTTAAGAGTAGGCAAGCAAAAGAATAGTAGAATAACAATAAAAGAATTCTAACAATAATAGAACAAATAACCTTATACACCTACTTATTAGCTTTTTTTTCAAGCTAGAGTGTTGCACACAAATTCAGTGTCAATTTAAAGGTGGGAGATAGATTTCAGTTATTCTGAGCTGCAAGTAGAGTTTTAGTTGCTTAGAGAAACTTTGTGTGTATTCACTTAAAAGCAAGCACAAAGACTTCATGTGGAAATGTGCTGAAGATGTAAGATGGTGAGATTCTTATGGCAAAACCAGAAATTAAGTCACTATTCAGGTGTATAAAAGAGCAAAACAAATTATTTTCAATAAAAACATGCATAAACACACGTGTATGCATGCACCCTTGCAGAATTTAATTGAATTTTGTATACTTTAGAGGCAGCATACTGTAACATGCCCAAATAGTTGTTTATGACAGTACAGAGAAGTTGGTAAAACTAGCAATTAGCAGAGACCAAGTAAAAATAATTCTAATCTATAAATCAATATTTTCATGCCATTTTTCATTTTGGGCACTTCACAATTTTTTATTGCTTCATCTGAGACCTCCTCAAGGAATTTTATTCATAGAGGGAGAGATGTTCCACCTTTTTGAAAAGGATCACTTTGATTGTTTCAGGATGAGTGTCTCGCATTCGTACTTACTTTTACAAATTACCTATGTATATTTTTTCATGTATTAATTTTAGTTTTATTTAAATGTCAAAGACAATATAAGTTTTTTGAATGAAAATAGAAAGACTCTTTGGAAAGGAAGCCTTACAATCTTAGTGTTATATATATGTTTATATTTGTATTTGTAAGTTTTCTGGTTTATGATGTCTTTAACATCATAAATTAAAGCTATCTGGGCAAAATTTTAAATATATGAGTAATTTAATAATGTTGATTCAGTGACCCTTTCTCATCTGAACACTTAATGACTGCTGGGTATGCTCAGTAATAGCATTTTAGATGTTTAGGTCCTACGGTATCAATATGTAGAAACCTATAAAGATAAATGTACACAGTTGAAAAGGATATACTTTGGATTTAAATATCTACTTTTCATCTTGATCTCATGTGAAATACAAACTTTCTTAAAGAATATAACTTAGAATGGGTTGCAGGATTTGGATCTTTAGCTGTAGGATATCAAACTGCTCAGTGATAATTGGGAATGTCAGTGAAACGTGGAATGTCACAGAAGTGCTTTCTCATTTGCTTTGCTTCATCTCTTGCAAACACTGTGTACCTGACCTGCAAGCTGGCATCAAATGCAAAAATAAATTAGTTGTGTTATGTTAGATCAGGTTTTGTTCTTTTCTTTTTAATTGTTATCACTTCAAATTGAATTTTACCAGATTCCTTTGTAGTGCATTCTAAGAAGCTGAAACAGTGCAAAGAAATTGTTTCTAAAAGCTAATATAAATGTGAGATTCCTTCAGTTTCAGTTTCAGATGGAAATTTTATAAGCCAATCTTATATTCTGTCATATTTTATTTGCTTTATTTGTTTGATTGATACCTTTCTGATATGGATGCTGAAAGACAATATTTTCCAATATGTATAAACATGTCCCATCATACTGTTGTGTACTTGTCATACCAATACCTCCACTAGCACCAGACAGAAAAATAAACCAGTAAACAGATATTCAGTTATCATGAATCTTTCAATTTCTAACAATTCTGTAAAAATAATAATTTAATAAAATGGATTTAATTTTTTAATCTGTATCGGACAGACAATCTAAAGAATAAATTAATGCATTTATACTGCATTTATGCATTTGACATTCAACTCAGCAGCCTATTTTCACAGATGTGTCCCACTTTTTTATAGGGAGAACTGAGGAACACTGAGAACTTCCATCAGCATTAAGTCTGATGTTTCAGACTGATACTGAGATAGGAAGTTGTCTTCTCATTACTCCTGTCAGGTGTTATGACTTGACTCCATTTAAATAAACCACTTGAAGTATTTGAGAAGAGATTGGCAGAGTCTCAGTTATCAGCTTGCACTCATGTGCTTTGGTTTGGACGTGGGGATGAAAAGTACAGTTAGTGTATTTTCTTGGTAAGCTGCCAGAAAACTGGAATTCTTCTCTGAAACAGGAGAGAAAAGATTATGAGAAATTAATTTCTATGTATATCCCAACACTGAGTGAGCACGGTCTTGTCTGGTGGTGAATTCTCTGTTGTTTTCCACTGCATACGATATGCTTTTGCAGTAAGGATCTAAGTGTGCAAAGTAAAGAGTCGTTTGCTTGTGTTTAACAGTTAAATGACCCAGTCCTTTGCCATTTTTTGTTTCCATTGATTGTGCAGTTCCCTTTGGAGTGACACAATATACAGGACTTCTATTAAGGGCTGCTGAATCATCAAGAGTGTTCACATTTGTAGATCAGGTGTGAGTAATAGTAAGACAAATTGCCTGGCACATACTCAATTGGACCTCTGTGACACTATGCAGGCTATTTTTTGCTCATTTGCTCATAGCTTTACCTTTATTTAATGCTATGCAATAGCTTAGCCTGATACATTCTCAGAAACTTTTCTGTGCCTGTAGTTTTCAACTCCATGCATAAAAATAGGGCCTGCCCTTACTCTGTAATTGTCATTAAAAAAAAGAAAAGAAAAAGAAAAAGGAAAAAAGGAAAAAAAAACCCAAACAACACCCAGGTATATATTTCTTTCTCTGTCTACATAAAACGCCAAAAAAAAGTGGAGAGATGGGGAGAATAATACGTTAGATTTCCGTATTTTGTACAGAAGCCTAATACCAATGTCTGCTTGTTGATTATGTGGTATAGCTTTTGGATTCTGGTTCTAAATAGTACACATTTTCTTTTTGATAATAAGTGAAGAATTCTTATGAGAAATTGCAATTGAAACCTGTAACTGTTAAATCTAAACTACTTTGAAACACCCAGATACATTGTGGCTTTATACACATCAGAAAGAAGAAGAGGGCATAAACTACCCAAAAGATGTGGTTCAGATATAAAACAGGAATTAAGTAGATAGTAGACATTTGAACTGTGTTTTGAAAAAGTCATGATCCAGAATCTAAACACCTCGTATGACTGGAAAAGGCTTTTAAGCATCTGCTTGTGAACAATTCTAAACTTGTCACTGTGTAAGTAAATCTCCTTTTCCCAGGCAAGCCTAATTATAACGTACAAACTAGATGACAGAAACTAGATGACATTCTATTTCATTTGCCAGTCCATTGTGGTTGACATTTTGAAAGTGCTCTTAAAACTAGCTGACAATACAAAAGTTTTACAGCAGAATGTACACGTATCTCCTGATTTTTAAGTACAGTTTGAGGAGAAGATATCTCCAGTAAGAGCTAAAAAAATGTTGCAGCAGTCATTCAAGAAGTGGGAGATCTTAAGCCTCACTGTAGCCAACGTTTCATCTTCCACCAGTCAAGGAGTTCTCACGTGAGGATACAGTTTGTTTCCCCTCCTCCCACTGAAAAGAAGAATACAAGTTTCCTGGTGTGAGAAAGGGAGTGTTAAATCAAAGAACACAATCTCCGAGGGCACTCAGCTGCAAAAGGGTACACCTGGCTTTTATCATTAACCTTCAGAAATTTTGTATACAGTCTATGTTTAAGCCACTTAATTTGAAAAAATAAGTGATGCTAGAATAAAAAAAAAAAGAAATAGCCACTCAGGACAAATGGCAGCTATCCCAGCCAACATCTGTTTGCATATGTGCACTACCTTCATTCAGAAACAGTGCAGTAAAATCAGACAGGCTGGTTAAAAATCACATGGATGATAACTGTCTTTGGAACAGGAACTGAGGAAACTTTTCTTCCGAGGACTATTAGTCTATTAATGTCTTTAGGAGTAGTACCTTAGTAGTACCCCAATGAATAACCAGGAACTCATGCACTGATTTCCATAATTATTTCATAGTTGGTTTATGTGTTCAATTTTAACCTACTTGAATTAAACCCAAGGAAGTAGAGAGGATGGAGGGCAAACAACAAACAAAAAAGAAAGCAGCACCAGGATCTATTTGCTGGTTGATGTCTCTCATTTTTTTCCAGGGGGAATAGTAAGGTTTTACTCTCACAGATCTGGAAGGAGAGTAAGTCCAGTAAGTCGCAAAAGCCTTTATCTAAGAAAGGGACAAGACATATAAGGACTGAATGAGTTAAATTAGCCACCCAAGGTGCCTGGCTAAGTGGATTCTGAAAGAGATGCAAGGAAATTCTGGCAGAAATGATGAAATGGAGACTTTTTCCTAACTGAGAGACTGAGTAACATGACTGAAAAAATGTTATTAAAGGAAAAGAGGAAGATTTAGATACAAGGAAACAACTGCATAAGGGCCTTTAAAAAAATTCTTTGAAGTATTTCCAAATGAATGAATAATGTTTTAGGTTATTTTAACCAAATTAATAAGAGAGTTCATTTTTCTGTGCATTACTTCAATCCTGACATGATGGAACCTCAGTGAAAGGAAAAGATATCAATCTCAAATAGCCTCTTTCTTTGTCTTCTTCAGTACGGGAGGTTATGACTTCAATATCATTGCTTGGCTCTCTGTTACTATCAACGTCACCTATACGCAACCATAATACAGATGAGTACTTCAGAACTTGTTTATTTTGGGTTATCCATCCACTGTGCAGTTGGCCAATGGGAAATTTTGCCCAACGTGTGTGACTTGAGTTCTTTTAACACCTTAGGTTTGAACTGTCCTCTTTTTCAGTGTTTAAACTTATCATTTATACTGTGACTGTACCTTTTTGGTTGCTTGGTTAGTTTGTTTTGTGCACATGTGAGTATGTAAATAAACATCGATTTAATGACTACATAATTTAAACAGCACAAAGAAATGATATAATTTTTAACCTACCTGACTGATAACACCGTAAGCGAGAATACACAGAAGTCAAAACAAATTCATATTATGCAGACTTTGAGAAGCAATTTGGCTTCTGAAGAGTAATAAATGTATCTAATGGCCTATTAGGCAAGGGTATTCAAGGAAAAACACCAGAATCATTCAACAAACAGTGATTATATAACACAATGAAGAAAATTAAATATAGAGAAGGGAATGTGTTTTGACAGGCTAAATGCCCTTTACTCTTTCTTCAAAAAACTGTTTTGTTCTTATTTATGGCTTTCCTTAGGGAAAATGTGTCCTTGTTGCATATTCCTTTTTAAACGCCCTGTAAAACCGTTATGACACCTGCTGTAGAACAACTTGACTGGTTTATGCCCACACAGATAGAACTGTAGTGTTGTAAATCTAAGAGCTGCCAAACTGTTCACACACACTGTGCTGGAATTGCCTGTGATCCTCTATTATATGTCTTTAAATATTTTACGCTTCTGACACAAATCCAATATTGCTGGCTTGGTTGGATGATGTTTTCAGATTCCAAGGTCATTTGCTGTGACCAGTAGTTCATGAACCCTGTAGACAAACATTTCCTAGCTCTGTTTCTGGTTATATGGTATTGTATTAAAGAAAAGGCCTCTTTCTCAAATATAATCCAGAGATTCTGACACGACCATGGAAAATGTCAGCAAATGAATGAAATGGAAACAGTCAGATAATCCTCAATTCCTGTTCCCATTGATAAAGCTGTTACTTTTTCGTCTGTCACATGATTGTGTAAAAAAAATGAAGGCCAACAAGTGACTGTTTAGCCTTCTATATAGGACACAAAAAGATCACCTGCTTCACATGCCAGTTTTCATTTACGTCACGCTGTGGCCGGTACACCCGCCCTGATTGAGAGCGAAACTTCTCGGCGAGTGAAAAGAGAAAAAAACCTAGAAGCAGCAGTTTGGGGATCAAGCCACCCTGCTCGCACGGTGGAGTTGGGTTAAGACTGCCAGGTACGCACTTCGGTCAAGGAATAAGGCAGTGTTTGGCCTGAACGATTCTGAACGATTTTGATTGAAGACTAAATTTCATTCATTAACACCGGTTTAAATTTGATTGTGTGAGCCTCCGTGACACATGCCAGATTATGTTTTAATTAAACCCTAACACCCAATCTCCTCCCATTCCAAATATTAAATAAAGAAAGTGTTTGGTCTTAGAAGACTCCAGACATTGGAAAACAGTTTTAGCCCAGTGATTGAGCCTGAATATGAATCGTGGCCTACTTTTCTGTCTTTAAAACACACTTGATAACAGAATCATAGACTCACAGAATCACAGAATGGATGATGCTGGAAGGGACGCTAAAGGTCATCTGGTCCAAACGCCTGCTCAAGCAGAGACACCTAAAGCCCGGTACCCAGGATCATGTCCAGATGGCCTTTGAATATCTCCAAAGATGGAGACTCCACGACCTCTCTGGGCAACCTGTGCCAGGGCTCAGTCATCCTCACAGTAAAAAAATTGTTTTCTGATGTTCAGAGGGAAATCCCTGTGTTTCACTTTGTGCCCATTGCCTCTGGTCCTCTCACTGGGAACCACTGAAAAGAACCTGGCTCCATCCTCTATGCACCCTCCCTTCAGGTATTTATATACATTGATGAGATTCTCCCTGAGCCTTCTCGTCTCTAGGCTGAGCTGTCCCAGAGCTCTCAGCCTTTCCTCATAGGAGAGGTGCTCCAGTCCCTTCATCTTTGTGGCCCTTTGTTGGACTCTCTCCAGTATGTCCATATCTCTCTTGTACTGAGGAGCCCTGAAGTGGACACAGCAGTCCAGGTGTGGCCTCATCAGGGCAGAGTAGAGGGGAAGGATCACCTCCCTCGACCTGCTGGCAATACTTTGTCTAATGCAGCCCAGGATATCATTAACCTTCTTTGTGGCAAGGGCAGAGCGCTGGCTCCTGTTCAGCTTGCTGTCCACCAGGTCTCCAAAGGCCTTTTCTACAAATCTGCTTTCTAGCCAGTTGGTCCCCAGCATATACTCGTGCATGGGGCTGTTCTTTCCTGGGTGCAGGACCTTGCACTTCCCCACATTGAAGTTCATAAGGTTCCTGTCAGCCCATTTCTTCAGCCTGCTGAGATCCCTCTGGCTGGCAGCATGTCTCTCTGGTGTATCAGGCACTCATCCTCAGTTTTGTGTCATCTGCAAACTTGTTGAGGGTGCACTTCACCCCATCAACCAGCTCATTAATGAAGATTTAGAACAGGATTGGACCCAGTATTGACCCTTGGGGTACACCACTTGTTACTGGCCTCCAACTAGACTTCTTGCTACTGATAACCACCCTCTGGGCCCAGCTGTTCAGCCAGTTTTCAATTCACCTCACCGTCTGCTCATCCAGCCACTATTTCATCAGCTTCTCCATGAGGATCTTATGGAAGACTGTGTCAAAAGCCTTACTGAAGTGAAAGTAGACAGTATCCACTGCTCTCCTCTCATCTACCAAGGTAGCCATTTCATGGTAGAAGGTTATCAGGTTGGAAGGTGTATTGAGTGTATAAGGCAAGGCTTTGGTAGCCGGGGTAGCAGGGATGACCTCTTTGGGAAGAGATCAGGGGTTGTCCTTTGCCAGACACTGCCAGTTCCAGTGGGCTCTGCAATGGACTCACCACAGGCCAAAGCTGAGCCCATCAGTGACCTTGGCGGTGCCTCTGTGAAAAGATATTTAAGAAAGGGCAGAAAATACTGGATAGAGAGCAAAAGGGAACAAAAAGAATGCAAAACAACAGGGGGAACACCAAGGTCAGTGGAGGAGGAGGAGCTGCATGGCAAGGCAGGCATGTCTTCCAAAGGCACTGCAGCTAAGGGATGAGCCCACACGGGAGCACCCCAAAGGGAATGAGTCTCCCATGGACAACACATGCTGGAGCACAGGAAAAGAATGGGAAGGAAGGAGCAGCCGAGAGGAGCTGCTACATCCTGATTGCAACCCCCACCCACCACCCCAGTGCCATCCGTTGACTCACTGAAGGGACTGAGTGTAATCCATGACGATAACAGGGTGTGGAGGACAGGTGCTTGGAGTGAAGTTGAACCTTATGTTTTATATATCAAATCTATGCTTTAAATACAAAAGGGGAGGAAAGGTGTAAATGTCTGTTTCTTTTTGCTCGTGTTTTTTTTCCCCCACTACACAAATCAGTAATTAAAAATTTATTTTAATTGGCAGTAAATAATGTTAATTTCCCCATGATGAGTCTGTTTTACCCACTACAGTAATTGGTAAGTGATGTGCTTGTCTTTATCTTGACCCCAAAGCTTTCTTGTTCCTTTTCTTCCTTTTTTCTCCCTGCTGACCAGCTTATTTTCTCCAAATAAGTAGCATACAATGTTGTTTTTCAGACTGTTTTATGGAAAATTTGGAACACTTTAAAAAAATCATATAGTCCATAAAAGAGTGTGATTAATTCAAACTGTTTATCTCAGTGTGCATCATTGCACTTACATACTATGAGATTCAAGGGCCATCGTATAGTCTTTAAATGAACTGATTGAACTCTATATCACTTAATGTATTTTTTGCTCCACCAATAAAAGTAGATATTTGTTCTCGACTTCCTTTATGTTATTTAGAGACTATCTTCCAAATTCCAGCATTACTTTATTTTTTGATAGTTTATACTAATTTGTGCTTGTGCTAGCCTTGTCTCTTAGTTGAAATAGCTCTGATTAGTGGTGTACTCTATGGGTGTATTTATAATGGGAATCACATCCTTCCGCAGCCTTTATTTTGGACACTCAACCTCTTTTAGTCTGCTTCTACATGTTTTGCCATACTTTCCCTGTCTATCCCAGTCTTTTCCCATACTAAGTTGTAGTAGGAGTATATATTAATTGGTTTTTTATTTACTTGTAGTAAGTTAAATTAATTGCTCTAAATATGGATTACCCTAACTGTATTGCAAATACAATTCTTAAGAACAATAAGAATTACAATTACATGTACCTGTCTTTACATATTTGCATAGTACATCTCCTTTCATATGTCTTACGACTCTACTGTGTACTGATATCAACAATCAGCTGTTGTTTTCTCAGTCATTTCCAGATGATTAGATCCCTGCTTGTAGCAGAAATCTTCAGTCTCTGTTCCAGGACAGTGCATTTTATGTTATTGCCTTTCAATTTATTATTATTTACATTCAATGTCATCATTAATGATATCATAGTCTTCTTTTATATCAATGATATCTCATAAAGTGTTTTCAGCAAATAAAGTTACTTTTATAATAAGATCATTAATGAACATATTAAATTAGCCCATGTTATTTTTTGGGAAATTCCACTGTTTAATTCCCTGATGACTAGAAGTTCCTTTTTGTCATATGCTTTTTAGTTACTTTACATGCACTGTATTAAAGTGCTTCCACCTTAACAAATTTCCCATGTAACACTGAATTAAAATCTGAATTTTAAACAGAAGATATCTTTTCTATTTCCCATATTTCCCAAAAAGGTTATAAAACATATTGGTTTCATTTAGCATAATCAATTTTTAATGCACTCAAAGTTGTCTTGTGCCCCTCTTTCCACTTATTTCCCTTTCCTGCCTGATTTCTTCTAGTGCATATTGGTGGTGGTCACACTGACAAACCTAACCCTAACCATTCTTTTCTATTCTTATGTATAAGTCCTAAATAATAATTTTTCAGTTGTATACCATTGTTAAATTATATACTAAATAGGTCTGCTCAAAATACCTGGTATTGTATTTGAAATTTCAGAACTATTAGATGGAGATTGGCTGATTCCTGAATATGACTGCAGTAAACAGGGTGAGAAATGCTTCCATTTAAGCAAGCCTTTGCATATTTATTCTCATTAATCTTATTCAAAACTGAGAAAGTAATTTGTTTTGTTTTGGGACCATATCCTGATTAGCAAAAATGTATCCCTCCTACAGTACATAACATCCCCCTCCCCTTTGTTTGTTTCTTTTATCCAGAAACTTTATCCAGAAACTTTAGATTTGCTGCCTGACATTTTCAAGTGATACTCTACAACTAATTAAGAGAAATTAAAAAAAAAAAAAATCTATTTCCTGCTTGTCGTTTTCTTATTTCTTATGTATTTATGTCAAGCACTGGGTCTATATTACAGTATTGACCCAGTATTTTGGTCTCCCATTTGTCTGGACTGGGCATTTGTCCAGGATGTATGACAAGATCTTTTCAACTTAGGTACCTGAGTCACATTTCTGCACATTTCTTTAATGTCCACGAAATTATTTATTTGAAACAGCAATGTATTTTTTGAGTTCCCCTATTATGTTTTGAATGAATATTAACTATCCTGGAGATTTACTGTTCTTAATTTAGTATCATGTATTTACTATCTCTTTTTGGATATCACAGTTTTGCTTTTCAGAGAAAATAGGTCAGACTGTATCATAAAATCAGGTAGTTCACACTTTTTTTCCTCTTTCTTAGTTGTTCCTTGTATTTGCTGCACAGAGGTTCTGTTGAGAGGTTCCCATTCCTCAGATGTTCACTTCAGTTTGATCGATCAATTGAACTATCTGTCCATCTGTCTCACCTCCACATGCACCCCTTTTGTTCTGCAAAATTCTTTTTCATTCTCCATATGTTCATCTAATATTTTACAGCAATCATTCTATTATGTATGTTAGCCGTCATCTCATGAAAACAAGTTTTTCAGAGTCTTGGTACTTTCAGCTGTGTCTGCTGAATGTCACGTTCATCACGTGCTGTTGGTATGGGAGTGTCAGGGAGCAGCAAAGGCAGGGGAGCTGTGGGTGATAAAATGGCTGGCAGGAGCAGGGCTCCATCCCACAGCACCCAAGCAAGGAGAGCGGGGCCGTAGCACAGGGGCAGTAGCCAGATTCAGCAGAGAGTCCAGATCACCAGGCAAGTCCCTATTGATAGGACAGGTCTGGGTCAAGTCAGGAAGTGGAGCCAGTGAGTCATGGTCAGGTCCAGAAACACCAACTGGGATCAGACAGTTCAGTGGTCACCAGGCAAGTCTTTAATGCTGAGGCACGTCTGAGGTTGAGCTGGTCAATCTGCTGGCCAATCTACTGGTCAAGGCCAGGGTGCAGACCAATGGGGTACATGGCCAGGCATGGGTATGACTGGAGCACCATTGCAATGTGGCTCAGGTTGGTATAAAACATGAGAGCCTCTGCTTAAAAGCATCTTCCAAGTGAAAGAACAGGGAGCTCTTGCTGAGGCTTCCTAGCGAGCAGCTCAGTGTGGCCTTCCTAAGGCTTCTTCCAATTATTTTTTTTCTCCCAAGGCCAGCTGAGGCATCTAAAACAGCTCTCCCTCATCAGCAAGCTGGCCTTGAAGCTAGCCAGTTGAACTCTTTATAGGGGTGTACTGGGCCTGGCTGGGATGCAGTTAACACCCACATTTTAGTGATCTCTGAGCAGTGCTTACACAGAGTCAAGGCCTTTTCTGCTCCTCAGACTGCCCCACCAGTGAGGAGGCTGGGGGTGCACAAGAAGCTGGGAGGGGACACAGCCGGGACAGCTGACCCCAACTGACCAAAGGGATATTCCATACCATATGATGTCATGCTCAGCAATAAAAACTGGGGGAAGAAGGAGGAAGAGGGGATGTTCGGAGTTACAGCATTTGTCTTCCCAAGTAACCGTTACGCATGATGGAGCCCTGCTTTCCTGGAGATGGCTGAACACCTGCCTGCTGATGGGAAGTGGTGAATGAATTCCTTATTTTGCTTTGCTTGCATGCACGGCTTTTGCTTTACCTGTCAAAGCGTCTTTGTCTCAACCCATGAGGTTTTTTGCTCTTGCCCTTCCAATTCTCCTCATCCCATGGTGGGGGAGTGAGTGAGTGGCTGAATGGGGCTGAGCTGCCATCCAGAGTGAGCCCACAACAAAGAAAGAGTGCACTCCAGGGCCTAAAAGAGACTTCATTAATATGTATTTTACATTGTAAAAATGGGAATGTAGGAAGTTACAATAAAAGTCTAAAAACATAAAAACACAGTCAACAAGTATTTCCAAGTATGCCACCTGGTTTATAAGAGCAGAGAGTATTAACCTGAAGAGGCAGAAGTTCAATCTTATATATACTCATTCAACATAACCCAAATACTTACATTCCTGGTCATCGCTTTTCACACTCCAAGAAGTACTTCAGCCATATGAACTAAATTTACTAATGAAAACGTAACTTACCAGAACACTTTTGAAATGAAATATTTTTCTCTCATCTTGCATCCTAACACTAACTTGCCAAGTTGTGTAACATGTTTATACTTTAAATTCATATTAACAGATTCTAAACTCAAGTATGTCAAATTTATTTAATGGAATCTTATTTTCCAAGACACTAAGACAATGTTTAAGTTTATCTTAAAGTTATCTTTATTAATCAGCAGCACAAAGAACTTCAGGTTTTTAAATCTCACTGATTTCAGGAATAGTTTGTAGCTCAGGGTTTGTTGAGTTATTGCAATGTATTCTTTAACACAAAAGACATATGAACTAAAATAACTCACAGGATAATGTGAAAGCATGGTATTGCATCTATTAAAACTCATAAAATGGAACATAAGTCTCTATCATATAGCAGCAGTTGAAATAAACCTGATTTATTTTCAGAAGTATCATCCTCAAAAAATGGTTAGCAATGCTGAGTAATCAATCAATTCTGCTGAGGAGTTCTAATGACATCGTAAACCATAACAGAACGTTGTAGTTTGTTATTTAATCACTATCATCTACAGCTGAAATTTCATAGTGAAGGACATGAGACAGAAGAGAGGAGCTAGAAGTGGTAAGGGAGGAAGGGTACAGTGTCTCTGTACCATCCCTCTGGAGACAGCAGAGTGAAACAGGGTCATCCAAGGAGAGTTATAGATTATTTTATACTCTTTTTTGTTTCATTTCACCACCAATTTTAGAAGAAGCCCAGGGATATGTCTGAATATTTTGGCCCAGTTTTGTAATAAATCCACTGATTGTCCCCACTTACCATGTTCAATTAATGGAAAAATTTTGGTACATATGAATTAGATTCCTTTTGGAGGAAATGGAACTGCAAGCTCTGCTTCAAATACATACAAAATGTGCTCCTCACCCTAATGGAGGAAAAGGACCTTTGAATCAATGACTGGACTTTTGAACATCTTTGGCCAAGTGTTTGAGGGATGGTCAGTCTTACCAATCAGACTACATCTAGTTTGATGTAAGAACATTAAACTAAAAATTGTGTAGATGTAAGGACCTTAGAAGCAATAATTTCAATCTTCTGGTCTGTTTCTATTGAGCCAAATTACTATAGGCATTGCCTGGGGTGATTCTCTGATAGGCTAAAGGTACCATGTAGTCTTAAAATTGCAGACCATACAGGCTCTGTCCTCAGTTCCGTGCTTCTACCCTTTTCCTGTCTTTAGCTACCACAGCCCATAAAATGGTCCCCTTTTTCACCCCTAAATATTTGTGATAATATGCTTCCATTTTTCTGACTTATCTAATCACTCATCAGTTACCCTGTTAATATTTCTGCCAAGAATTTCCTTTTAAAACAGACCTTTATGAAGCATTTCCTCTACTAGAGCAATTCTCACCTGCCATTTTAGAGACTCCTGCCATCCAGAATGGCTGCCTGCCATCTGTTTGCAGTGAGGGAGATATCATTTAATAATTCATAGAATGGATGACAAATACTGTCTGACATTTTTCCCCTGGTTGCAGTATACTTAATAAAATATTTTGTGTCCGTAGAAATGATTCTGTCATTCAGTGGGTAGGAAAGTTTAACTTGTCACTCAAATACTCCAGTAGCAATCAAATCAACTGAATAACAGCCTTTCTAGACTTTTTTTTTTTTTAGCATCAAAAGCCCTATTAATTCTATTAGCAATGAACATTTTCAATTGATGATCAAACACAATCAAACTTCACATAACTCAAAAGAAGAGGCCTAATGATATGCCATAGTCATGGTCATGGTCAGAGATTCAACATGATGAAGGGTTTATTTTCATAAACTGAGGAAAAGAAATCTGATTCTTTTATTGTAGTAGTAGACTTGAATGGAAAGCAGACAATATAAAGAACGAATTCCAATGAAAATACCATTTTTCAAACTCAAGTCTGTGGTGATAAACCAGGATGTATCAACTTCAGTAATTTTTCAGGTTTATGCATAGATTTCATCTTCCAGTGGCTGTCAAATAATTGTGACAATTTAAAAGGTCTGATATTACAAAGGGAGTCTTGCTGGGGAAGTCAGAAAATTTAACTACAGGACATAGTGGACCATGTCCCATCGTTGCCTGGCTTATTAAAAAAAAAAAATCCTGTTATCATTAAAATCCACATTTACAAATATCTGTCTGTTTAAAAGTATTCCTCTGGATCTTCTGAGGGTCTGTGTTTCTCCAGTCAGCGATGGGCAAACTGATTTGAAATAGGTACAGTGAATTGTTTCAAGCTTCCTCTTTTGATTCTGAGTTCAGTTCAGAAGTCACTTGTCTTTCTAGTGAGAAGAAACCTTTTTATTACTTACCATTACAAAATATGCTTCATGTATACTGGTCTTTAAATAAATAATTTGTGTTTCTTGTCTTGAAATGTATATTCATATTATTTGCAAAAATTTAGGAGAAAAAAAGACAAAAGGTATGCAAGTCAAAGCACACATATCATATAGTCAGCAATCACATAGACAGTAAAAAGGAGTTTCTTATTTTTAAGACAGAATGGGAGATAGTAATCAACAAAGAAATTAAAAAATAAAAAATTAAGTCAGTGGAAAAATGAATGGTAGATGCACCAATTTTCACGAAAAGGACAAAGTACGCAAAAATGACTGGTAGGATAAGATTTTAACCTGTCAAAGTCAATGATGCAAGTGCCTAAAAAGCTTTTGTTTAAAGATTAGGTGAGATTTTGAAATGCTTACGGAAAGATTGGCTGCTAAATGCTACCATAATCTTTCACTGTCATTTCAATTAGTAGCCTCTTAGTGATTCCTCTCAAAAGGTCAGGATAATCCAGAATTGTTTACGTTTTATTTTATGTTCTTCTTACAAAATAAAGTATTGTCAGCTAAATACAGCTAATTTTCTTTACACCACTCTAAGATTATTTTTAATTTCTTGGTTAATAAACATACTTAGTTGAACTATATCGTCAAACCCCATACTATAACTGAAATAATATTCAAAGGAGTTCTGAAATAGCTTATTATTTCAGACATGGAAATGATTTAATTTGTGTAATTCTAGATATGGGCAAAGTTGTAAGGGAATTGCTACATTGTTTTGTTTTGAAATGTCCCGTAAAAGAAAAAAAGTTTCTATTTTAAAGAAATGGGGATTTCTTTACCTGCAAATTTTTACAGACAATATCAGCATACCTAGATTATTTCTATTTTTAATAGCTTTGAATGTAAACCTTTTTACTTCTAATATTACTAGTTGCTATGTCTATTGAAACACCTAAACATTTCTTATTGCTTTTCATTTTCAATCAGGATATCTTTCTATGGGACACTCTTGGCTGTCTTATCTAAATTACTTCAGCACAGTTACAGTGTTTATGACCATATAATCTCTACTCAGAATTGTTCAGAATATGACAGCAGACATGAGCCTGCATAAAGATAGAGCATATAGTAAGTGCAAAATTCACTTTTTTCTAATGGAAGACCATGCGGAAAAATATTTAGTCATACATCAAAGGACAAGTTTTTTACTATGGTTTAAGCCATGTATCATCTCCCTACTGAAAAAACTTTAAGATTACCAAAAGTCATTGTCTTCCATCCAGTTTGAAAAAGATGACTCACTAGAAAAAAAGCATTTCTAGGAAAAAGACAGATGACCAAATTATTATATTTTGCTTTCTTTGTGGTTATTGTTGTTAATATTAGTTGGCTCATGAGGAAATAAATTTAACCAGAGGAACTGCAAATTTGCTCATTCTCTGTGACATTAAATGCACTTCATTTTGAAGAGTAAATCAATTGCATTTTAGGAATAAGAACTAGATGTTAAATGATCAAAATTAACAAGATTTCTTCAAAGTTATTGAGGGCATTTCTGCTCTTTAGGGGATTTGCCCTTCATTTTGTAGCAGCCTGCTCAGAATGCATTTCCCAAGCTGGATGGCCACTGGAAATGTGATAACAAAGTTAACAGAGTACAATCTCAAATATTAATCAATTTCATTTTGTAGTTGTCTACATGTTGAGGCACTGCTGAGGGGATTTTTTCTGTTTACAAAAAGCAAGTAATTTTTTTCACAAATCAGTTTTTCCATTTTCTTTTTCTATTTCATCTTTTTTTAGACAAATCGTCATTTCCTCTGAAAAATTTTCTGATATATATATATGCCTACAATATTTTTCCTGTTTTACTGAAATATTTATCTGATCTAATTAGGACACTAATACGTATAGATTTAAATATATTACAGTTTAATTCTTTTTTTTTTTTTTTCATGGCAAAGCAGACCAAGTTTCATAAAAAATATCATCAATACTATCATTTCTCCAGAGGTGATTGAAAAACACTGCATTTCAACATTTGTAATTCATATACTTTTCAATAACCTGAAGGAAATACAAAATTGTTACTTTAGAATGTATACTGATATTAAGGCTTTGTGAAGCGATAGATGAAAAACAGACGACTATTCTCAGACTAACGCCATGATTTTAATGATATCTGACCCTTTCATAAATTGTTCACAAGGAAACAATATGGAGGCAAATGGTAATTTTAACATTTCTAAATGAAGAAGGCAGACTGTACTCATATAATAAAGAATTCTATCTTAGAAAGCAATTGTTAGGAATAATATTTAACCACATATGGTAGGTAATTATCAGAATAACTTGTCAAGATCTGCTGTGGAATTTTTGTTTTTTTTTTTCACCAAGATACGTTCTTTGTCGAAGAAACTGATTCAGGGAAGGTAGATTGTACAAAAGCTAAATAAAATGTTCATTGCATTTTCTTTATATTTAAAATTCAGAAGTGTAGCAAACATTTTATTAAAAAAAAGAAAAAAGAAGAAAACAAACAAACAAACCAAAAAACTCAGATGATAGGCTGAAATCTTTTCTAGCAGCATGATTCTATATTATTTTTTTGTGGTTTCCGAAATGCCTATTTTTCTGTTTAATGAAAATCAATGAGAATCCATTTTTGAAATCACATTAACCAAACCCTGTTCCTTATATTCTTCTTTGAAAGCATCTATTGTTTCTTATATTTTAATTGTATCATATTCAACTCTGGTGTATTTTAATATTATTTCCTAACAGCCTTTGTGTTTTATATGACTTAATTAAAACTTGAATTCCTAATGGTACCACTAATTTTCACTTTCACTGGGAAGTTTCAGATGCTTGAGTGATGGGCTCATATTAAATTCAGTTTCCTTCTAAAAGAACTAGACGCAAGATTTATTTTATTTTTATTTTATAAAAATCCATTATTATAGTTTCTTTCATATTTCATGGTTTTCCATATTTATTGCCCAACAAATATGCATTTGTTTTTAAGTATCAAAAATATCCTGGGTTTCTGAGCATGCAAAAGTTAGTTTGAACTGACCTTGTTTTCCTTTTCTTCCCAACCTTATCATCTATATCAGTCTTTGTATCCCAGTTCATAAAAATTTTCCCTGGCACTTATCACTACTAATCTGTAGCTTGCTGGGATTGTAAATATTTTTTATTTACTCCATAACTATACCTTTCCACTTTTCCTTTATATGGGTTGTACTAATCTCTATTGACATCCCAGTTATAAGAATCTTCTCACCAGGTTTCAATTATGCCCACAAGATCACAACCACCGTCATTTAGCAGCATTTTTTTTCAGTTCTCTTTGCTTGTTTCTCATCCTTCTAGCATTGTGTACAGGCACTCTAATACTGATGTCTTTTGATTCTTCATGTTTCATTCTTTTGACAAATACATCCTCCAGTTTATTACTGTGATACTAACGGTGCCAAAAGCCTAGCAGAACACAAAGAACTGGATTTTTATAATAGATAATATCTTACAGAAAATAAACTCTACAGTTATGTAACGTACAAAAAAACAAAAAAAACCCCAAGACTTCTTGCTTCAGGATTTAATCAACTGCTAGCTATCTCTCTTTAGAAATAAAATTCCCTTAACACAGAAGTATCTATTAGGGCATGTAAAATTCGCTATTGTTCCTAATACAAGTTGTGGGAGTATCCCAGCACTTTTGAAACTAAGACTTATTTGGGTGCCTAACTTCAGGCACCTATTTCTAAGTGTTTTCACCTACAAGCTGGGAAGTCCTGTTCTGAAATTATGCGGTGAAATTAACTGACAACATTATAAGTTATGTTGTGATGTGGAAATAAGAGAAACTTGACACTAGCATTTTCTTTCTCAAAAATATTTTGGATAACGTTGTTGGTGCTCCATGTGCAAGGTTTAGTATCTAACAGTAAAAGGTAGAAAGAAATGAACAAGACAGAAACCCAAATTCTGCATTAATAAGAGTTGCTCCTGAGCAACATCTAAATTGACCCTGCGCAGTGATAAGGATAAAGCTCTTGTTTCTTTAATTATATTCACCCTTTAATTATAGTCACCCTTTGTTTACAGGTTTTTTCTCAGGTACAGTATGGGAATGAATTCACTCAACTGTGATTCTACCAAATGTCAGTACATATATCTATGTCCTGACTCTCTCTGTCATTTATTCTTCCACATAAATAAACTGTTTTCACACTTAGACCTTCTATTCACTGTAGAATTTTTGCTCCCTACTGTGGTTGTCAGTTATGTCAAAAGAAGTTTTTAGCTGGTAATTGGGGTTTGTTTCATAGTCAACATGTAGTAGCCATTTAAACAACCAAAAACTTTTTCTCCGTACGAATTATTTCATTTACATTCTTTATCAAAGCCCCTTCATTTAGAAACAAGGGTGTCATGGGTATAGCAGTAAAACATTTTTAGTATAAACCTGGGCTTATTTTTTTGAGTATTTGCTCCTTACCTATTTGTCAGAAATTTAACATTATCAAAGACAAACATTTGGACATTTCTACATTGATTCTAACTGTCTCACATTATTCTGAACCAGAATTTTCAATTTAACATATATTTGAACCAGCAAATTATGATTTTTTTTTAATGCTGTGTACAGATAAGAGGATCCATTTTGTCCTTCCATTATAAGGTAGCTATTAAACCATCTTGCACTTGTTTCTACTGAATAGACGGTGGTGTGTGGTCATTCATCATCCTGTATTAGATTGAAGTCGATGCTACCCTTTTCATTCTCTAAATATTGGATCGATCACTTATCTTTAAACATAGACAAAAGAACGAATCTTAAGCATAGTTTATGCGTACACAGAAAGCTAGTGAACATATATGATAAAAAGCCTGACAGAATATTGAAAGTCATATATGAATCCAAGCTGTGGAAAATCAGGATAACTCAGGCAAAATGAAAAAAAAATAATAATAATTTATCATCACCTGGAAATACTTATCTTTCTTTACTAACCATATGGAGAGCTTATGGTAGCTAAGCTGTTAATTTTGGTAGCTTTAGATAGTTATCAAAGGATATAAAAGTTGAAAGGTGGTAGAATAGGTGAAATACATATATAGATGGGTAGGTGAAAAGGATAAGTGAAATAAATCCAGAGTGCACAAAGTGATGATGACATTTCTGCAGTACTTAAGATAAGCTAAAGCTTCAAAATGTGTGTCTATGGCTCTGGATACATAGTTATCCATATAGGCATACTTGTCTACATTCTCACTAAGGTTAATCCAGCTGATTAATTACCAACTGAAAGTTGACTCCTATAGAAGAAAATTACTAAGGTTAATGCCTCCCTGTGGCCTGGGTTAAGGACATCACTAGGAAACTTCCTAGCCTGGTATGGCCTCGGACTATTACCCATTATTGCTCTTCCATGTGGGTGGTGATGAAGCAGCAATGCATAGTATAAGGGCAATCAAAAGAGACTTTGGGGCCTTGGGATGGTTGGTAAGGGAATCTGGAGCACAGGTAATTTTTTCCTCTATCCTTCCAGTTGTGGGCAATGACATTGGAAGAAACAAACGAACCCAGTCTATTAATACAGGGCTCCGTGGCTGGTGTCACCGCCACAATTTTGGGGTTTTTGATAATGGGAGGGTCTACACAACACCAGGCTTGCTAGTGTCAGATGGGATTCACTTTTCTCAAAGGGGGAAGAGGGTGTCGCTAATAAGCTAGTGGGGGTCATTGACAGAGCTTTAAACTAGACTTGAAGGGGGAGGGGGATAATATCAGGCTTGCCCGGGACAAGCTGTGGGACGACACGCCAAGGTTAGAGGGATGGCTTGCTAGCGAGGGCCCTCAGTCTGTTGCTCTGAGACGTGCCAGCTACACTGGAGCACACCTGAAGTCTTACGGAGATGAGCCAGGGGCTCCTGAGGTAATAGAAGCCAACAGGGAAACACCAGTGAAATACCTCAAAGGAATTAAGGTGTGTTCCTCTAAGAAGGTGACACGGCCAACAGTCCAGCTGAAGTGCCTCTACACCAATGCACACAGCATGGGCAACAAACAGGAGTTGGAAGCCACTATGCTGCTAGAAAGCTAAGACCTAGTTACCGTTGCTGAAATTTGGTGGGACGAATCCTATGGCTGGAGTGCGGCTATCGATGGCTACAGGCTGTTCAGAAGGGACGGGCAAGGAAGGAGAGGTGGAGGGGTTGCCCTCTACATCAAGAAATTGATAGATTGTGAAGAGCTGTCTCTGAAGAATAGCCATAAGCAGGTTGAAAGCTTATGGGTAAGAATTAGGGACCGAGGCAACAAAGGGAATCTTGTGGTTGGTGTTTACTAAAGGCCACCCGATCAAGGGGAGCCTGTTGACAAAGCCTTCTCTACTCCAGCTACAGGAGGCATTGCACTTGCAGGCTCTTGTCCTGCTGGGGGACTTCAACGACCCCGACATCTGCTGGAAAAGTAGCACGGCGAGCTATAGGCAATCCAGGAGACTCCTGGGGTGCATTGAGGATAACTTCTTAAGCCAGGTAATAGCCCTACCAGAAGGGATGCATTACTGGATCCGATGGTCACCAACGCAAGTGAGCTAATCGGTGATGTCAAGATTGGAGGCAGCCTGGGATGCAGTGATCATGCACTGGTGGAGTTCGCAGTCTTGAGGGATATGGGTCAGGTGAAAAGTAAAGTCATGACCCTGAATTTTAGGAAAGCAGAAGTCCAGCTGTTCAAGGAGTTAGTCAATAGGACCCCATGGGAAACTACCATCAAGGACAAGGGAGCAGAACAAAGCTGGCAGATCTTTAAGGATGCTTTCCATAAAGCGCAAGAGCTCTTGATCCCCAGGTGTAAGAAATCAGGAAAGGAAGGCAAGAGACCAGCATGGCTGAGTCGAGACCTGCTGGTCAAACTAAAGGGCAAGAAGGAAATGCGCAGGCAGTGGTAGGAGGGACAGGTATCCTGGGAAGAGTATAGGGACGCTGCCTGGTTGTGTAGCGCTGGGGTCAGGAAGGCCAAGGTGTGGCTGGAGCTGAACTTGGTAAGGGATGAAAAGAATAATAAGGGCTTCTACAGGTATGTCAACCAGAAAACGAAGGTCAAAGAAAGCGTACACCCCTGATGAACATCACTGGCAAACTGATAACAACGGACGAGGAGAAGGCTGATATACTCAACAACTTTTTTGCCTCAGTCTTCTGTGGCAATCTCTCTTCCCACACCTCTCGAGTGAATGGACCTTAAGACAGGGACTGGGGGAGAAAAGTCTCTCCCACTGTAAGAGAAGATCAGGTTTGTGACCACCTGAGGAACCTGAACATACATAAGTCTATGGGACCTGACGAGATGCATCCCAGAGTCCTGAGGGAATTGGCTGATGTAGTTACCGAGCCACTCTCCATGATATTTGAAAAGTCATGGCAGTTAGGTGAAGTCCCTGGTGACTGGAAAAACGGATACATTGCACCTATTTTTAAAAAGTGTAGAAAGGAGGACCCTGGGAACTACCAACCAAACAGCCTCACCTCCGTGCCTGGGAAGATCATGGAACAGATCCTCCTAGAAGCTATGCTAAGGCACATGTAGGACAGGGAGGTGATTTGAGACAGCCAGCATGGCTTCACCAAGGGCAAGTCTTGCCTGACCGACCTAGCAGCCTTCTATGATGGAGTAATTACACCAGTGGACAAGGGATGAGCTACAGATGTCATCTATCTGGACTTCTGTAAGGCCTTTGACACAGTCCCCCACAACCTCCTTCTCTCTAAATTGCAGAGATATGGATTTGATGGGTGGACTGTTCAGTGGATAAGGAATTGGTTGGATGGTTGCATTCAAAGGGTAGTGGTCAATGACTCCATGTCCAGATGGAGATCAGTGATGAGTGGTGTTCCTCAGGGGTCTGTACTGGGACAAGTACCACTTAATATCTTCATTAATGACATAGACAGTGGGATCAAGTGCACTCTCAGCAAGTTTGCAGATGACACCAAGCTGAGTGGTGTGGTTGACATGCCTGAGGGACAGGATGCCATCCAGAGGGACCTGGACAAGCTCGAGAAGTGGGCCCATGTGAACCTCATGAGGTTCAACAAGGCCAAGTGCAAAGTCCTGCACCTGGGTCAGGGCAACCCCTGATATCAATCCAGGCTGGGGGATGAAGGGATTGAGAGCAGCCTTGTGGAGAAGGACTTGGGGGTACTGGTGGATGAAAAACTGGACATGAGCTGGCAATGTGTGCTTGCAGCCCAGAAAGCCAACTGTATCCTGGGCTGCATCAAAAGAAGAGTGGCCAGCAGGTCAAGGGAGATGATTCTTCCCCTCTACTCAGCTCTGGTGAGACCCCACTTGGAGTACTGTATCCAGCTCTGGAGTCCTCAGCACAGGAAGACGTGGACCTCTTGAAGCCGGTCCAGAGGAGGGCCACAAAAATGATCAGAGGGATGGAACACCCCTTCTGTGAGAAAAGGCTAAGAGAGTTGGAGTTGTTCAGCCTGGAGAAGAGAAGGCTCTGGAGAGATCTTATGGCAGCCTTTCAGTACTTAAAGGGGGCTTCTAAGAAAGATGCGGACAGACTTTTTAGCAGGGCTTGTTGTGATAGGACAAGGGATAATGGTTTTAAACTGAAAGAGGGTAGATTTAGACTAGATATAAGGAAGAAATTTTTTACAATGAAGGTGGTGAAACACTGGAACAGGTTGCCCAGAGAGGTGGTAGATGGCCCATCCCTGGAAACATTCAAGGTCAGGTTGGATGGGGCTTTGAGCAACCTGGGCTAGTTGAAGATGTCCCTGCTCTTTGCAGGGGGGCTGGACTAGATGACCTTTAAAGGTCCCTTCCAACCCAAACCATTCTGTGATTTTACGATTCTATGATAATGGTACACAAAAGTAGAAATTGACACTGGAATCATACTAGTAATTCTCATGTTCAAAGCTTTATTTCTTCAATAAAACATACTATCTTCAGTGCTTGACATTAGCAGTTAACGGCTTTACTTTGCTTATTTAGTTTATATAGTATGTTTTTTCATATCATGAGTCAAATACAAAATGAGGCATTGAGCCAAACAGCTTTGCTTTCTCTTGTTACACTTAGATCTCTTACAGTATTTACACAGTAAGCTTTTTGTTTGTTTATTTCTTTTTTAAAGAATCTGCTAACTACTGTATGAAATATCTTATCATTTGAAGTGGCTAGCTCTGTTTACCCCGTCATACACAGTGAAATCCATATTCTGTGTGTTTCCAGTGTTGGAAATTAGAGAAATAAGGTGATCTTTGACCTTGTGGTGCATGTATGTTCACCAAGTCCTATAGATGTTAAAAGGCTGACATTCCCCTTGCTCCAGTTAGCTATACTATAATAGGTTTCAGTGCTTTTTGCCACTGTTATTCTGCAGGTGACAATAATAGGGATGATGGCCCCAATTTCATGATATCACAGCTAATATCGACAAAAAAGGAAAACAAATTCTAGTTCTTTCTTAAAAAAACCCAACAAACCAAGAACAAAACTACTTACCCTTTTTGGCTCTCACTTTTTATGCCTCTGTAGAAATCTTCAATTTGTCAGAAATGAAATAATAACCTCTGTTTCTAAGAGAAAACAATTTTTTCCTGCTGTTTTTCTGACCATTCAACATTTCCATCTGGGATAGTCTGTGCTTCTTGTTTAATTTTGTGATTGTCCTTAGGATCACAGCCTTTAATCTAATCTGCATTCTGCCCTGATGAGTTCAACTCATATAGGGAAAAACTGAAGCACTGAAAATTACACATTTTCATAATACACTTTTATCTTTCCAGCACCAAGAACTATGCATCACTTTTTACAAATAATTCTGATCAAGTGTACTAAGTAGTATAAAAAAACTTAACTGGTTCTACCAAGAAATCAAATAATGAGATGAAAATTCTTTGTTCTGTTTTGCTATCTGTAAAAAACTTTGTGCATACTCATCAGAGATAATAATCAGTCACTAATTTCAATTGAGTTGTAACTGAGTTGATTTCAAAGGTTTAGCATATTATCTACATTTCAGGCATTAATAAGGAAGTATCATAGAATCATAGAACCATAGAACAATTCTGCTGGGAAGACCTCAGGAGGTCTCTAATCCAACCTTCTGCTCCTAGCAGGCTCAGCTCTGAGGTCAGACAGCTCTGAGCTTCATACAGTTGGGCTTTGAAAATCTCTAAAGATAGAGACTTCATATCCTCCCCCAGGAGCCCATTTCACTGCTTGACTGTCTTAATTGTAAAAAAGTTTTTCCTTATATCCAATCCACAGAAGGATCTGGTTCTCCTGCCATGCACCACTGTGAAGACCCTGGCTCCATCTTTTTGATAACCTAATCTTAGGTACATATTTTAGATGGGTGTCATTACATCTCACCAAAGCAATCTTTTCTCCAGGCTGAACAAGCCCTATCCCTCAGCCTCTTCTCTCAGGACAAGTGCTCCACCCTGTCCTGGTTTTGGCTGGGACAGAGTTAACTCTCTTCTCACTAGCTGGTACAGTGCTGTGTTTTGGATTTAGTGTGAGAATGATGCTGATAACACCCTGATGTTTTAGTTGTTGCTACATAGCGCTTATCTTAAGCCAAGGACTTTTCAGTTTCCCATGCTCTGCCAGCAAGCAGGTGTGCAAGAAGCTGGGAGGGAGCATCGCCAGGGCAGCTGACCCGAGCTAGCCAAAAGGATATTCCATACCATGGAATGTCATGCTCAGTATATAAACGGGGGGGAGTTGGCCAGGAGGGGCAGATCACTGCTCAGGCATTGGTGAGCAGGTGGTGAGCAATTGCATTGTGCATCACTGTTTTTTTTCCCCCTTTTTTTTCACCTCTTCTTTTTTTTGTTATATTCCCTTTCATTACTATTATTATTATTATATTTCATTATTATTATTGTTAGTATTATATTTTACTTTAGTTATTAAACTGTTCTTATCTCAACCCACGAGTTCTACCTTCTTTCCCGATTCTTCTCCCCATCCCACTGGGAGGGGGGAAGAGTGAGGGAGTGGCTGTGTGGTGCTTGGCTGCTGACTGGGGTTAAACCACAACACACCCTCAACCATTCTTGTGGCACTTCCTTAGAACTGCTCCAGGTTACTGATAAATTCCCTGTATAGGGGTGCCCAAAATTGAACTCATAGGTATGATCTCATGAGTGCTGAGTAATCCCTTCCCTTGGCCTGCTGTGTCTGCTCCTATTAATACAGCTGTGGACACTGTTGACCATCCCTGCTGCTAGGGTGCACTGTTGGCTCATGTTCAGCTCGCTGCTCCTGCAGGACCCCCAGGACCTTCTCTGCAGAGCTTCTCACCAACCCATCTGTCCTCAGCCTGTACTTCTGCAGGCGGTTAGTCCATCCTTAGCAAAGGACTTCTGCATTTGTCTTTGCTGAATTCCTGAGGTTCCCATCACCCATTCCTCCAGTCTCTTTAGGTGCCTCTGAATGCCAGCCCTGCACTTGAGCTTATCAGCTACATTCACAGTGCAGTCTTACCTTCAAACTTGACTAGAATTCGCTATATGGTCTCCTTCAAGTCACTGTTAAAGATATTAAATCTGACAGGCTCCAGTATAAATCCTGTCAACAGCCTCCAAATGGAATATGACTCCATTATTAATTCCATTAAACTGATTCCATTAGATAGAATAATTCTCATCCTCTGTAAGTTTAATAGCCTTTCTTGGAAGACAGTTGCTGCTTTTTATTAAACCTTGAATGTGAATATACTATACACTGTTGGTTTTAGTATGTGTATTGACAGTAATTAATTTCAGGGGAGCTTACGCTCTCCCTGATCAAGCCCAGCGAGATCAGTAGATCAAGATCAGTACCTGGTATATGCCAGACCTATGAAGATGACTTGGATCCACAGAGCATATAAATTTGTGGTAGGTATCTGTATATAACCAAGTCTTTTAACAAATTTTAATTTTGTAGATTAGAATTTTTTAATCTCCATTGTTATTTGGTAGTTTCACAAAGCTGTCTTGAAGCAATATTTTTAAGGAACACCTTATATTACTCATTGGCAGTTGTCAGGAACTGCTTTGATAAAAATTAATTCTGCCCTAAATTCTCTTTTTAGTGTCATTATTTTTCTCTGTTGGGAATTAGCTTATTTCATTGAGATTTTAACAGTGTTACATATCAGTATCTTAAGTAGAAAACACTTAACTTTCATAAAAGGACTTACTCCCATTCATCTTCCTCATTTTTATCTTTCAGCATTCCAACCGACTTCTATACCTATTTTAAAATCATCATTTGTCAATAACCAGATAAAACTAGTCCTGGAAGATAGTTTTCAATATCAACTTTTTCTTTCCTTTTCTTTCTACTTTAAAACAAAAAAAAGTTTTGAAACACCATGAGGTAATATTGCTATTATTTATATTTTGTCTTCTTACATTGCCTTATATCTACAATATACTGCCAGAGTTGCAGCATTAGCATATCATCTTCAATATGATCTAGTTAGTTTATGGAGTTCCACAAAGCTATGAATTTAAAAAAAAAGTAATAATAATTCTAAGGCAAGGAAAACCAATAAATAAATCTAAATTTGCCCATGTTGTTGATGAAAGCATGACCAACAGTAAACATTTTATTTTCTGCAATAAATACCAAATTTTGTTTGTTTTCTCCAGTCATTCATCTTTCTTCATTTATTTCCTTCCTTTCTCGCACTCCTGGATTTTCATAGCTGATTGAACCTTTGATTACAGGCAGAGGCTCATACAAGTTGTATTATGTCTATGGCAATATAGAGACAGACTGGATTTCACAGTTTTGTAAGAATCCAAGGTAACATACATTATGAAATTTCTCCAAATTGTTATTAAAATTGCCGATTTCAGTGTTGTAATGACAAAATCTGGAAAGGTTCTCTTTGATTGCTTATGTATGTACTCTACATCTGTCTGATCTCTAGACTCAATATTCCAGTGCAAGTCTATAAATTATTTAACTACCTGTTAGTTTTGAAGCAATTAGTTGGGTTGGGGGATTGCTTTGTTTTGTTTTTGCACTCCACAGTTGCCTTTATTTTCTTCTTGTAGCATTGCATGAAGCTATGCACAATCCCACTTACATGACAGGGTGCAAACTCGAGTTGCATTTCCCCATCCAGTAGGCAACTGAATGCTATCTTGTTAGCGGTCTAGCGAAAGGCATTGAAATCTTCACACCTGCTCATATCCAATAGACATTTACATCTTGCTTGCTTGGCCTTTGGTTTTTGTTATACACAACCAAATAAAATGATAAGGTTGTATTTATAAACAGTGAAGTAAACTACTAGACCTTGAATATCTCAAAAAGAAATAGATTAATTTTTTTTTCTTTTTTTTTTTTCCTGTCTAGTTTACTTACTTCTCTGAAGTCCAATGGTTTGGTATGCCACTTTCTAAATTTGTCATAGTCTAAGAGACAAAAATGTACGTTCTAGATCCTAGCAGGTTACTTTTTAGGTCATGTTCATCAATTATTCACTAGCTTCATTAATCACAGTTATATTAGCACTGCCATTAACAAAAAGTGTATACACTTCTCTTTTCCTTATTGAATTAAAGCTGGTGAAAGATAAACCTCTGAGATTTCAAGGTACATTGTCGTTATTCTGCTTTAGGTATCCATTCAATACACAATCGTGTCTCTTATAGATGTTAAATCCATAGATTGATATTCACTTTTTTCCATTTTATGTTGCCATCATTTTGCAATTGTTTGACATAGTCATTGATCAGTTTTGTGTGTTCTCTCCAAGGTGTGAAGGATGCAGCTTTTATAGTTTTTGTTTGGTTAACACAGTTCTTGCCAGATACTTGGCGAAATTATATTGGTGCATCTTTTAAATTTAAAATTATCTTTCAGATAATAATGTATTGTGTAATAATGTGAATATTATGTGTAATGCAGTTTATATGTGTTTTGGACCTCAGATCTCACAGCGTCCAAACCTCCATTTGTCTATTTTGTTTAACAAACATTATTAGTATCATTCCTGTGGACAAATGCCACATCACTGTGTGAAGCATTATTCAGTTTATTAAGTATTTGGAAATGCGTGCATGTAGGTACATGTATGTGAATCTGTCCTAGTTAGAAAAAATTTAAATAAGCTCTCCATTATCAATCCTCTGTAGAGAAGTTCTTTCTAATGCCCTGTAGAAATTTGACAGCAATTATACTTCTCTGCTTTACTAACTTAAAAAGGATACTTGTTCTATTTCAACTTGATTTCTATTATCAATTCAGAAAAACACTGATGGAAGAAGAGAGTTAGCATGGGGCAGTTACAGAAGGGGAAGGAGGACTACCTGTAAAAAACCACTCAAGTCTTAAGTGAATGGTAAGCATAGTCCTGCCATAAAGTATTGCAGGAAGTACAGGTTCTGGATGATGACAAGAGAGATATGAGAGACAGACTGTTGAATAGTGACAGGATTTGGCACAGAGATAGTATTTTTTTTTAGTTTTTGTCACTGATAGCTTCCTTTGCTTGTGTTGAAATGCAAAGTTTGTCACTGAAGGAAGAAGAAAAAGGAAGGCTCAGAAGAACTAGAAACTATAAGGTTTCTGAAGGTTCTGAAAATTCCTATGATGCTACAGCTAAGGATTTAATGAATAAAGAAAATAATAACTTGTAAAGAATATGTTCTCAAATAATGAAAGAATTCTATCAGCTACATGCAGCTCAGAATTTAGAATCAAAACTTAAGATTCAGGCCTGGAAGTCTAAAATAAAAAGTTATAGCACAATTCTGTTCACCAAGAAATAACATCTGGAAAGGAGAACATTCTTTCAGGTACTGTTTGAAAAAGGTAGTCTGTGTTCACCAATGTGTTCAATTATTCTAATCTTACCTTCTTTTTATAATTGCTACTAATGTTCCTGGCACTGATGCTGAGACTACAGACTTATAGTTTCCCAGATCCCCATAATCCTTTTTTAAAGACTGATATCATATTTGCTACCCTCCAATCTTCAGGTAGCAAAAAAGTGTAAAGTAGAAGGCTACCCATAGCTATTCAACTATTTTAACTCTGAGCTTTTAAAAAAATTCTTATGTGTAATATATGCAGTCTTGGGAGTTTGATAGCATTCATTTTGTCTTTTACACCACAATCTCGTCAGTAGTTACTTCAGGCAATCTGCCAACTCCTGCTCAAAAAGATTTACTGAAGGTTTTTGTTTGACAGCGGACACCAAAGCAAAGAATTCATTTTGCTTTTCTGCAGTGTCAGTGACACATCTGAGTATTACCTTTTTACCCTGGTCAACAGTTGGATCTACAGAATGTCTGACAGGCTTTCGGCTCCTGATGAATTGGAAGGAATAATTAGTATTATTTATTGCATTGGCTAGTTTCTTGAACTAGTAATTCCTCTTCTGACCAAGTATCTGATATGCCTATCATGCTGATTTAATCATTTAAGGATAGATATTCCCAATCCTCTATCCCTATCTATTCATCAGATTTTCAGCATTCTTATAAATACACTTTTTGGTACGTTTCTTGTCACTATATTTAATATCACTCATTCTGTTCTTAATTTCATATTTTAACTTCTCTGTTTTCTGACTTTTTTTCTGTTGAGGATACTGAGTTTTCAACTCTTTCTTGTCAGAAATGATTTTACAGAAGTCATCCCAACCCTTCACCTGAACTTTCAGTCATGAAATTTGTAATGGTTGACTGTGCTTTGAGTTTTCATTTCCAGCAAGATCTGTAATTCAAAGTAAAACACAGATTTTGGAAACAAACTTTCATCGATGTTGTGCTAAGTCAGTAGGGCACAAACTGTGTCAATGAAAGTCGTATGTACTACAAGGAAAGAATTCATTTGACTCAATCCCTTGTTCTATAATATAACAGAATGCAAGTCTATCATATGCTTCTATATGTGCTCAACCTATTATGACATGCAATATTCACAGAGACACTCTTCAGGAGACAGAACATGCACATGTAATGTGACTGGACGTATAGTAATCTGAGGGGAGAAACAGGTCATATGACCAAGCATGTATGAAACACTGACTTATATGACCTACTTAAGAGTACTTACAGAGGATCTTCAAAAGAGAAGGTATGGAAAAGGTAGAGGATCTCAGATAATTTATCTGGCTTGCAGCCAGCTGCCTTCTTGTCTTTGGGGTGCAGCTAAAAGAAAAAGGCAAAAGGGAGTGTAATGAGAGTTAAGTAAGTAGTTCTGCCAAAGTATATCTGAGCAATGCACTAATAGCTGACTACTCCTGAATTTAAAGATGAAATCTACAGTTAAGTAAAAATAATTTATATTCCTCATTTACCAAAGTGTTTGAAAGCATAGGCTAATCTGAAAGAGTTATTGTGTTGTTCCTACAGAGTGTGGGAAAGGCAGTTAAAGTTTTCCCAAATAACATTCAGCTGAATAAAGTCATTAGAATGTTTTAGTAGCATGCTCTATCATTTTAAGCCATGCAGAATCCTTATATGCTTTTTTAATTGCTCATGCACACTTTGGGCAGCCATTGGTTAAGGAAGCAAATAGGCTGTTTGGGTATCTTAAAAAAGCAATGGAAGATAATATAGAAAATATTATTTTAATATTGCTTTACATTTTTCAAAGCAACTAAACATCACATTTACCTTTGTAAATGCATATATATTCTACATAACCACTAGTTAAAATAGTAAATATAATGCTTTTCTGCTTTAGAGAGGAATATCACAAGTACATCATATTTTGCATGCTGTCATGCTACCTAATCCTTGAAAGTAAAAAACAGCTCACATTTATCCATGCTATTTATTCATTGAAGCAACTTGGAATCTCATTCAGCTTTCTTTACCCCTGAAGCACTACTTATGAATTAAAGTGTTCTTTAGCATGAGACGTCAGAATTAAAGAATACAACCCTCCTTTAATTATTTTCTAAACAGATTTTTTCTACTAAAGGAGGGAATGAAAGCATATTGATTCACTTACTCTGATTTAGGTGTTTGCACATTTTGAATCTTGAACAGAATGCCTGGGATCATAGGTTGTGGGCAACCTTGGCTGCAGTGACCATGAGATGGTGCAATTCAGCATCCTGAGAGAAGGGAGCAGGGCAAAAAGCAAGATCACAATCCTGCACTTCAAGAGAGCAGATTTTTCCCAGTTCAGAGATTTGCTTGCAAGTGTTAGGGAGCAGTGAGGGTTGGCTGCCCCACAAGGGAAGGTGAGTCAGGAGCATTGTGTGACAAAAAGGCAGGCGCAAGCAGTGACCTCACCAATAAGGACCCAGGATGTGGTATGGCAAGTCAGGGTCAGGAACAAAGCCAGGGACAGTGGTCAGGGTCAGACATCATCTAGTGATCACCCAGCTAGGTTGTAGTGAAAAGGCAGGTCCAAGGTCAAGCCAGGAAGCCAAGACAGCTGGTCTTAATCAGGGTCAGGTTTGGGGAGGTATGAGCCTGAGCACAGATGCAGCTGCTGCACAGCTGCTGCACAGCTGTTATGTAGCATTGGCAGGAGTGAGAACTACAGCCTCAGCTCAAAAGCACTTCCCAAGGGAACGGCAGGAGAGGATCTTGCTTTCTTCAAAATGGCACTTACCAACAAAGGAGCTGACCTTGTACTCAGCCGACTAAACTCTAATTTAGCCAACTAAAATCCTAGAAGGGGGATGCACTACAGCACTGACAGTAAGAATCCCATGGGACATATCCCTGAAGAGAAGAGCGGTCCAGGACAACTGTTTGATTTTCAAGGATCACCTCCTTCAAGCTCAAAAAATGTCCATCCGGCTGAGCTGAAAGTCAAGCAAAAGTGGCAGGAGGCCTTTGTGGATGAATAGAAAGCTCCTGACTAAAACTCAAATGTAAAAAGGAAGTATACAAGACATAGAAAAAAGGACAGGTGACCCAGGAGGAATATAGAAACATTGTCCAAGCATGGAGGGATGGGATGAGATAAGCTAAAGCCCATCTGGAGCTGAAGCTGTGGTGAGAGACATGAGAGGCAACAACAAAAGCTTCTTCAGGTGCATCTGCAGCAAAAGGAACACTGGGAAAAATGTGGACTAGCTGCTGAATGGGCTGGGGGAGCTGGTGACAAAGGAGACAGAAAATGCCAAGATACTCAATGTCTTCTTTGTCTTAATCTTTAGTGGTAAGACTAGCTTCAAGAATCACAGGACCTGAAATCAGGAAACTTGTGAGCAAGGAAGACTTACCCTTGATGGAGGAAGTTCACATTAGGGAACATATAAATAAACTGGACATAGCCTAGTCCATGGAACCTAACAGGAGAGACATTCACAGGTGGTGAGGAAGCTGGCTGATGTCATTGTGACACCAGTCTTTATTGTCTTTGAGAGGTCATGGTAAGCGGGGGAGGTTTCTGAGGTCTGGAAATGGGAAAATGTCACTCCTATCTTCAAGAAAGGCAAGAAGGAGGATCCAAGGAACTCCAGGATGATCAGCCTCACCTTGATGCCTAGGAAGGTGATGGAAAAATTAATCCTGGAAAAAATTTCCAAGAGATGAAAGACAAGAAGATGACTGGGAGTAGTCAGTATGGATTTACAAAGGTCAAATCATGCCCAATCAACCTAATTGCCTTTTAGAACGCAATGACTGGCTAGGTGGATGGCTTGGTGGAGAGCAGTAGATGTTGTTTATTTTGACCTCAGTAAGGCTTTGGCACTGTGTCCCATAATGTCCTCATTGACAAGCTGATGAAGTATGGAGTAGATAAGCGTACAATGAGGTGGACTCAAAGCTGGCTGAACTGCTGGGCTCACAGGGTTGTGATCAGCAGCACAAAGTCCAGCTGGAGACCACACTCTAGTGATGTACTCCAGGGCTCAATACTGGGGGCAGTGTCTTTAACCTCTTCATTGATGACCTTGATGACAGAACAGAGTGCACTCTCAGCCAGTTTGCAAAAGGTAGGAAAGTGGAAGGAGCAGTTGATACACTGGGTGGGTGTGCTGCCATTTAGAAAGACCTCAACAGGCAGGAGAACTGGGCAGAGAGGAATCTCATAAAGTATAATAAAGGGAAGCACAATATTCTACATTTGTGGAGGAAAAACCCCATGCACCAATATGGTCTGGGGACCGACCATCTGGAAAGCTGCTCTGCAGAAGACCTGGGCATCAGTGTAGAAACCAAGCTGGACATGAAGAAGCAATGTGTCCTTGCAGCAATGGTATCCTGGGTTGCATTAGGAAGAGTGTTGCCAGCAGGTCGAAGGAGGCAATCTTTCCGCTTTACTCAGTGCTGGTAAGACACATCTGGCATGCTGGGACCAGATCTGGACTTCTCAGTATAAGAGACATGGATATATGGTGAGAGTCCAGCAAACGGCCACTGAGATGGTTAAGGGCTTTGCACATTTGTCATATGAAGAAAGGTTGAGAGAGCTAGGACTGTTCAGCTTGGAGAAGAGAACAGGAATCTTATCAATGTGTACAGCTGCTTGATGGGTAGGGAGTAAAGAAGACAGAGCCAGGCTCTTCTCGGTAGTACTCACTGACAGGACAAGAGGCACTGAACACAAAGTGAAACACATGAAATTCTATCTGAATATGAGATTTAAAAATTTTTTCTTTTTTACCTTGGGACCGATCAACACTGGAACAGGTTACCTAGAGTACTTGTGGAATTTCCATACCTGGAGATACTCAAAACCCAACTGGTCATGGGCCAAATCAGCCTGCTTTCCCACTTTGAGCAGGGCAGTTGGACTAGTTGATCTTCAGAGGTCTCGTCCAACCTCAACCATTCTGTAATTTTATGACTGTATAGGATCATGCCATCGTTCAGTGGGAAGGATCCTCCAGAGATCCTCCTGCAGCCATCTTTTCTCCAGGTTGACCAAACCCCAGTCACTCAGTATCTCCTCATATGGCAGAACTCCAGCTCCTGCTTCAGTGGCGCTTCACTGAGCTTGTTCCATTTTATTGATATTTCCCATCCTGTGTGGTCCAAAAGTGGATGCAGCACTGTAGATGTGGCCTAATGAGTACTGAATAGAGGGGAAATAATCACTTTCCTTGACCTGCTGACTGTTCTTTTGTTAATACAAGCAGTTGCACCCCTAGCTTGATGCTGTCTGCAAACCCGATAAGAGTGCACTCTATCTCCTCTTCCAGGTCATTGATAATGATGTTAAACTGGAGAGATTCCAGAATAGACCTGTTCCAGAACTGACAGTGGTGCTCCAGCTGTACAAACCGTTAAGCAGTACCTTTTGAACTTGACAATCCAGCCACTTTTTCACCCATCTAGACTGCAATCTGGGATGTCAGCTTGGATGCGCTTTTTGTGTTATTTAACTGTGGCTTAAAGAAGGGCAATGAAGTTCACAAGAGAAGATAGGGACTTGCTCTCTCTACAGAGTTGGTGAGAACAGGGTTCTCCACTCAGTTAGAAGGCCCTTGTAAGACCATGAATAGCCTTTGATAATTACCTTTGAAATCAGCTTTGATAATTTCTCAAGCACATGGAAAGTCCTTACTGTGAGGAAACTATTTCACAGATCATACACTTTTCCTTCTTTTCCTTTCAAATCGGTAGTTTTGCATGATCAACACAAGACTGAGTTGCACCATTTTGGATGGATATAAATACTCTGTTTTGAGTTTCTACAGAAGAAAACCACTCTCCTAGAACAATGTTTTATGGTATCTGAACATACCTTTTATGATACCTTTACAGTTAGAAATTGCAAACCACATAAAATTATCCAGTAGCGTGAAGGTGAGATTATATCTCAAAATGAACAGGGCCAGAGATAAGAGAGTAATTTCCGGTGATTATTTTCTGATTATTTTGTAATGACGGTGTGTTGTAAGCAAGAGTTCCAGTCTGATGCAGGGAACAAGCACTTTATATGCTGGTCCCAACGGCTGTGCCACTTTGGATAAAAGCTACTGATTTCTGTCTTTCCCAGTCACTGGTGACCATTCATTCAGTCCTTATCCTCAAGTCTGGATCTTGCTTGTAGCAGTGGATGCTTCAAACTGCTTGTTTACTGACAGGGTGCTGAAGTATGCTGAAATAACTGAAATGAACTTTGCTTTTTTGGATCATCTTCTAAGGAGGCCAGATGACATAAAAGTGACTTTACGAGGGCAGAGAGATCATCTCTGAATACATATTAGAAGCAAGTATTGCTTATATGTATTTGCAAAAGTGTGACTATAGTGTAGATATTGTACAAAGATTTTTTATATGACTAATGAAAGAACAGTAACATTATTAACTCGGAATCTGACAGGGTTTGTTTGTTTGTTTGTTTGTTTCTTTTTAACAGCTCTACTAACATTATTTTCCCAAATATTATGACAACATTCTATAGTATTTATCATGCACTAAATGTTCTCCTAGGAGAAAAGAAAAAAAACAAAAACAAACCCCTTGTACTTTATGTTTTAAAATTGGTCTACTAATGTCTATTTCTATTTTATAGATATAGCAAGATTTGATGTTAAACTGTTTAGTATTTCTTAAAATACAGAAATAAAGATGGGGGTTTTTTTCAGGGAAAAGTAAAAGCTGACATGTAGAAAAGAAGAGAATGTGATAGTTATACCAAATAGCAGGTACTCCTGCTGTACTATTTTCCATTAGAAGGGCAGACATTTCCCTTATAAAAAAAATCAAATGCAAAATACATGGCCAGTATTAGAGTAAAAATTAAGGACGTTTCTAAACTAGATTTTGTTCTCTATAAATGAATGCAAGAGTACCTACTAAAGTTTGATTTTAAAGTATGTAACCATTTGTCCACTGATTATAAATCTGTCAGATATTGTCTTTCCCAATAGTACTTCAAAAATAAACAAAACAAATCAAACAACAAGAAAAGCAAGCAAAACAAACTTTCAGACTCTTTATCTGTTTCCTCATTGTTTGGGTTTTTTTGTTGTTTTTTTTTAACTGAGTTACAGTCATAATCTATTTGTGTTTGGCTTAACTGAGTGACGTTTTATTTGATATTGCTTCTCTCAAGTACTTACAGGAGAATCCAATTGCTTTTGTGCTATTGACCATTCCCAATACAGTCCAAAATACTATCAAAAGTTCTTTCATTTCCAGGTAGAATCCCCAAATCAGAACCATTTCAGAATTTTTATTCTTCTTATAATTTTATATTCTGCACTAATAGAACTATATGTAAGGCACCTATTTGGGAAACAGAAGGAGTTTACTAGTTTACAAATGCATGTAATCCAGTGTAAATTTAGTGTGCATGCATTCAATACTGCATCCAGTTGTTTAGAAGACTTAGTGTGGAATTTAATTCAGATGGCTGTAAAACTTTAAAGTTCGATGTTGCAGTGATCCTGGCTAGAAGACCATTATACATCAAGGAGTTAGTAGTCCACATAACAGTTAATCTGAATAGGCCTGGGTCTATACTGTGGTACAGGTACTGCATGGCCTTCAGGCCCACGTTGTGCTGTATAAATCCCTTGGGCACAGAGTGAACTCATCCAGCTCATTGTAACAGAGGAGACTTCAGGCAGCTCCCACTCTGTACTGGTGATTACACTGCCAGAGTGGCCTTGCCTTTCTCTAACAATGCAGCAGGAAGTTCTTGTGCGAACATCCTTCCTATTTGGCAGTAGAAAGGATGAAGAGAATTGTTTTATTGCAAGAAAATCCTTTAGCAGCTTGCATGACCAACCCTTTCTATGGATGGGGTCTGCATGGTGTCCTGCTTGTGGATTGGAGACCTGTTCAGTGTTGCACAATTTGAGATACCCAGCATATGAAGGGTCATAGTATTTGTACTAGCTTCTCTTTCTTTATAGTATTCAATCTAATAAATAGCATTTTAAATGATACTTCACAGAGACTGAGTGCCTTTCTTACTGGCATCATAACAGAGCAGCGCCTCCTGATGCAAACCAGATGTCTGTGTCAGTGGTAGCACCTAACTTCGATGGTACTTAACAGATGGATGTGGGCATTCCAGAGGGTTGTTCATCAGACCTACCTTAAATGGTTGTCATAGAAATAGATGATTCTTCCCTCTGAAGAGAGCCTGGGTTTTGACTGAGTAGAAATGCAGACTACTGTGGCTAGATCAGACATATAGATCATACTCTTACAGTCTAAACTTACCTGAGATGATGTTTATCCAAGGTTAGTGCCACATATTCACATGTATGACCATGTGATCAACTACATCTGAAGATTATTACACAACATAAGAGTACGTAACCTTCTCATGTTCTATACCAGTGAGTAGATTGAAAACTCCAAGGCTGGGGAAAAAAAACCACAAAAAACCACCAACCCCCCAAAAAAACCACTTTGTGAAGTAGGAAAACTATACCTCCATAATTCCATCATTTGTGTTGGAGTATTTTGTTAGACAATCAAAAGGTTTCAGAGCACAGATGACAAGACTAAAGGGCTGGACCTTGCATACCCTCTGTAGAATAATTATACGAGAGCTTGCTATTGAATGCATACCTGAGGTATTCTCTGCTGAAAAAGGAATGCTTGCAATTTTTAATGGGTTGTAATCAAACCAGAACTAGTACCTGTAGAAATAGTTCACAAATTCTTGAGAGATCATATGAAGAAAACAACAACTGTGCAATGATCTATATAAGATTGTAGGAAGTTATAATGAAATCACCATTGTGATGTAAAATATATCCTAAGTAAGAAAGTGATAACTGAATCATCTGTAAAATACAGCCACAGTTTAAAAGAAATAGTAAATTATACTGGATTGTTGCAACTGAATATAGGTATGTATATGCATACATATGGATCACTTCAGAAATGCCGTGATGCAAATGCATAAAAGACTGACAAATCAGGCCTGTTTCAAAAGTCAAAATGAGAATTTACTGGATTGACTTTCATTAACAGTGTACTGACCTAATGGTTAGTTCTTAGTCATTATCATTCATTGTCACCAAATATATAAAGCAAGTTGTCCTTAACAAACTTCTTGTAAATTATCTGAGAGTATAAAATGCCAGACACAATCCTGTACAGTTAGCACTGATTTTTAGTCCTTGATGGTTTTTACCACAAAAGTCAAAGTGATTAGGCTTCAGAGATTTTTGAAGAGTGAAGCTGGAATTGAAGTGGGCATCTTCTTTCTTCCCCATCTTCCCTCTCATCATTGTCATCTTATGTTCCTTGGCCTCCTTCCCAAAAGGAAGGTGATTTCATCTATTCATGGCATAGGTCATTTTATTTTGGGGACCAGGACTTGTTCTGGTTTCACCAAGTATCTTGCTTATTGTGGTGAGTTGACCCTGGCCAGCAGCCAAACACGCATCCTGCCTCTTGCTCTCTCCCCTCTCCTGCTGAATGAGGAGAAAATAGAAGAAAGGTGAGAAGAATCATAGATCAAGATAATGACTATTTAATAGAAAAAGCAAAAGCTGTGTGCATAGGCAAAGCAAAGAGAGGAATTCATTCACTACTTCCCACAGGCAGGCAGATGTCCAGCCACTTCCTATGAAGCACAGCCTCAGTACACATAACTGTTGCTTGGGAAGACAAATGCCATGACCACAAACATTTCCCACTTCCTCCTCCTTTTTCTGAGCCTTTTATTGCTGGGCATGATATTATATGGTATGGAATACCCCTTGGCCAGGTTGAGTCAGCTGTCCTGGCTGTGTCCCCTCCCAACCACTCATTCATCACCAGCATACTTAGTGTGGGAGGTGGAAAAGAGAAACACTTGATGCTGTGCAAGCACTGTTCAGCAATAAGCAAAACCTGGTGTGTTAACAACACTATTTTAGCCACAAATGCAAAGCACAGCACTGTCCAGGCTGCCATGAAGAAAGTTAACTCCATCCCAGCCAGACCCACTACACTTATTATTATGCTGCAGGATTATCCAGGTTCCATTCAATGTTGCTCCTGCTTGTTCTACGTGTTTTGCTCATATTGCGCATGTGTTGTCCTGTACCCCACTCGTGCACTTACACCAAAAGTCTCCATTTGCCTCCTCACAGTTAGATATTAATTAAAGATTTAAGCTCAGCACTGTTACAGAATACAATTAATAGTGTAACAATGCTACAAAATGCTTATACACATTGATGTGATACTCTTTTTTAGTGTAGTTACTTTTTGGTTTCAAGGGAAGCAAAAATATGCTGTATCTTGCACAGTTTGCTTCTACTTTGGGGGTACAACAGGCTTCTGCTCTGGCTATAGGGTCTACAAAAATGCTATGATAAATATGATAGAAGAAACTTCTACAAAGAACATTCTGACTATTACTAAGCCAGATGATAAGCCCAAATTCAACCTGGTTTCTAAAGTATTTAAATTCCCATGGTCAGCTGTGTTCTTAGGTAAGTACAGGAGCTTGGCAAAGGAGAAAGTCTGATCCCATCATTACTTCCCATATTTTTTTTTTTTTTTCCCCAACCAAAGTGCATGTGGGGGTATTAAAAAATCAAAATTTTTAAGACTATGTGTTCATATATAGCAAACAGCTCAGCTTCCAACATAAAGAAGAATTGTTTTGGGGCTCATAGGCCCAAAACCAGGATGTCTATCTTTGACCAACATGAAGAGCTTCACTGAAGAAACAATATTCAAGGTAATTACTCCAACTACTACTTAAAAAGAATTGAAAAAAGCTATTTCAACTTCCTATTGTTCTTAATTACCCTAGTCCAAGGTTAGTAGGAGAAGTATATGAATTATATGGAAAAGATTACCTCTTATAGTGACCTCCTATTAAGCTTTTGCAGATAGTGACCTCCTATTAAGCTTTTGCAGAACACATCAAGTAGCAATGTAATACCATGCTGTATATCATACTTTGTTCACTAAAGTTTTCCAGATGAGTTAATAACAGACAATGAGTCACAATTCATTACTAGCTCATTTTTGACAATTCCATACACTGCTCAAACATACAAGCTTTTGCAAAGAATAGAAAATAGTTTTGTAATAAGAATTGGAGACTTCTAGTTAGGTAGAAGCTTTGCTGATATATTAAAGAAATTTCATACTAATATTTTAAGATAAGCTATTTACCTATATCTAAGTGTTAAATACAATAATCTCATGGCTAATAAAGGTCATGTTTTGCATTATGTATAATTAAAGTCAAATCAGTTTAGTGTAAGCAGAAGTTTTACTCCAGGAAAATGACATTAATCATATTATATGGTAAAAAATCTAAACTAACTGTGTTTCAAAAGATAGAATATTATTTTTAAAAAGGAACTTCATGGTATCCTGTCACGGTAAGATATGTATTCCTAACTATACACCAATGTCATACACCAAAGCCAGAGTTAAGGATAATTTGTAAGGGAGAAACAGATGACTTCTGTGTTGAGTAAAGTTTTGGGTATATTGTATCTGTGGAGAAAAGAGTTGAGAAACTCTTCAAGAGTGACCAAATTATTCAATACTTACAGCGCTTTCTGATTTCACGGATAGTTTACATCTAGCTTTCATAATTGTCTCCATTATGTGGAAGCATTGAGTTTCTTTACAGAAATCAAATTCTGCTTCTATATTGCTCATCAAGTATTATTGATTACTGATGACTGATTACTATTATTCATGCCTGAAACTAGTAAACTACTTCCAATGTACGTTTAACATGACTGCTATATCTGCCCTGGGAGATAAAGATTTCAGACATTTGTGTTCAAGAGATCCCCTGTGTAGAGCTACAAAATTTGGCCTAAAGTAGCCTTTTAGCACAACAGTGAGAATTTGCTATTTGCAAATAGTTTTGTTCTTAACAGCATGTCTGTACACATATTTAATTTGCAGGAGAAATTACCAGCAGAATTCAATTGTATAATTCTCAGTGCCTTATAGACCATACCTCTGCAGAAATCCAGTCAATACTAATATTGCTCTATACAACTAAAGACTTAAAAAGAATATTTAAAAAAAAATCAGTCACATCTGCATTAGAAATTGACACTGAAAATATAATATGCATTCATACTCCCATGTGCACTTTAATACATGCAGAAGCAAAACTGAAAGTAATTGGAGAACGTATTTTTGCCTTAATGGCTCAGTCTGTGGGCAAGCCTTGATTTTCTAGAATAACACTAATACAAACAAATAAATCATCAGGGAAAAGAACAGTCAGCTATTATAATTTAATCCTGCTCCAGGGAGCATTAACACTAACTTCTATCAGGCTAAGAGTCTCTGTTTACTAAGTAGTCTCAGTAAGGAGATGAGAGTTGTAGAGTTTTTGTGACCCATATCAGTTTAGATGAGACTATTCATTTCTGATTTGAATATATCAGTGCCAATTTAATCACATCAACCTAATTCACACATATTTACATGAAATTTATAACTTTTAATCAAAACTACTTTATCTACGTCAGAATAGAAGGCGAGAAAAATACATGTGTATAAAATGCTATACAGTTGAAAGTAATACATTCAGAGAGTTCAAACTGACTACTAGATAAGGTAAAGTTTAACAATATCAGGTTTGTCAACAGTATAAATACATTGTATTTTATGCAAAATTTGACTTTGAAGAACTAATATAAATATATCAAGATAAACATATCTAATCTGAAAGCATTTTGCAGATATGGGTATTACTTTTCACCTGTAAAAAAGCAGTGAACAGCTCATAGCCAGAGGGAGAGTATTACTCACTGCATCATTCAGGGTGACTCTTCTGTTCTCTGTTCCCATGGGTTGTTCTGTTGGTTTGGGTGTTTGTTGTTTTTTTTTTTCCCTGTATTCAGAAAATCATAAATTAATATGCAATGTCTTATGAAAAATGAAAGATCACAAATTACTGTAGTCATGGTCACAGCATTACAACTGAGCTTCAGACTAGTGAATTATCAAGAAATAATGCCACATACACATACTCTGCAGCTTTTGATTTATACTTTCACAAATTAGGAAATCAATACAATTGTTTAGGTTTAGATATTTATATCACTGAGCAACCCTGAGTCTAAAGTGGAAAAAAAAAAAACCCTCTCATTATCCCTAATAATTATTTGTAGATGACAAATGATTATATCAGCTTTGCTAATTTTTATTGGGAGAATGATCACCTGACGGAGACTAATATTTGACATATAGGCTTTTATAAATTTTCTCATTATCTTCGATTCAGGCAGTGTAACAGACATATCAGGTTTGCCAGCCTTTGTATATTTTCATTACATATACGACAGTGCAATAGATGATAACATAATGCTTCTCAGAGGCCTTTCATTCATATTTAGCTTATGTCTCTGTTGGCTCACAAACCACATTTCTGAGAACCAAAATGAAGGACATTTATTTTAAAAATCTATATATCATGATGTTAAAAGAAACACTGGACATAATTGGATGGATACATTTCCTTCTGTGTCACATAAGACATATATATTGCTATTTCTCACTGAGACAAGGTATTAATTTTCGGTTGCATCCAAAAGCTAAGGTTTATCTCTTGATACTCAAAGTCCTCAAAACATGAAAAAAAAAAAAGAAAAGAGAACATTTATAGCAGGAAAAAATAAGATTAACTGAATTTCAGTTAAGTTACAAAGAGTGTTTTCCTAGGTATCTTGTCCTATTGAAATAGTAGCTTGAATTACTAGGTTGTTTACTGAGCCAGAACGTTTTTCAGCTTCTTTTATTTTCATATCAGTATCAGATTCTGCCATAATTTACTTCTTCTTGGCACGTAATTTCATGATTTCATTATAAGTAAAAGCAGAAATTGTCCAGAATGTTATTAAAACTTGAATCACCATTTCTGTGATATTCTCTTTCTGATAAAACAATAGTGGCTTTAGATAGTGCATTATTATATTTTTTTTTTTTGTATTAAACGTCATTTTCCTCCTATCTAAGTTCTATTTCACTGACTGTTTATATTAGTCTTGCGCTCAATACAGACCTCCAACACTGACATTTTAAGCAGAGGAGCTTGAATATGATATTCTTGGAGTTTAGAATTTTATTTTCCATCCAGGAGTTTCCAACACTGAAATTTTTATCCTAGACTTCAATTGCTTTTTGAAGAGACAGCATAAAACATATTTTCCTCTACATACTGCTGAATGCTAAAGTGCTGAAACCATCTTATTTCAAGAAATATAGGCCTCATTGTGCTGTAACTAGCTTGCCAAGATACACAAAATAATAAGACTCTTGAACTGAAAAAGAAATATAAAGCCAGCATTAAATAATAAACCCATTAATGCTCTACATCTATCCTATGCAGTTTATACTGATGGTAAAGATCCATGTGGTTATTTGGTGCTGCCTTATTAAATCTCTAATGTCTTTTCTAAATTTAATAATTCAGTAGCACAGATGAAACATTACCAAAAACCAACAAAAACAGTTGTAGAGGAACCCTGATCATTTCCCTGAGTTTAATATGGGTCACACAGTATTCACCACTGCTCAGAGACACTGCCTTCTCTTTCCACAAACTCTCAAGGGAATGGAAAAGTAGAGATAGAGAAATATATAACACTTCATTGCAGTGGAAAACATAAGGAAATTGCTAAAGATTGGATAGAAAATCTTTTCTATTCAGTAGATATAATTCAAAGAGTGTCAACTATTTAATGGGACAGCTGAGCCAGGAAGAGTAGTATGGGGCATAGAAGTCTAGGAATTTCCTGTTCTGTGTCATAACTGCCTTTTTGATTATGTGTCTGAGGATATCTTCAATGTAAAATTCGTTGTAACTGTGACAAAAAGCCTATAAAAATGACCAGTAGATATTGCTCAACTCCAATGCTAGGTAGAAGATATCTGAAGGTATATTTGGATGGTTGTCCTGCTGTAGTAGTATATCCAGCCCACTGTGAAGGTTATAGGTGTTTTCCAAGTACCATAGAATATGAGTAGAAAATAATCTGTCTTGTTTGCTTTCATGGGACATCTAGGCTATTGTAGTCCACAGATTAGAGATAAAACACAGCTAACGACCTATACAGTTTGCAGTATGTCTGGTGGTGTGTTCACATCCCCTTCTGTGTTTGTAACCATCCTTAGAGAGGGAGTGTCTCATCTCATTCGTTATTAGTGTGGTCCAAACAGTAATGGAGTCTGATAACACATTATAAACCAAGCTTTACTGAGGCAGTAAGAAAGACAAGGAATCGCGCTCCCATACAGTGACTCTCCTGATCACCAATAGCAAATACAGGATCATAAGTGATGCCGTGGCTCCAGTGGACCATCAGGGACACTTAGCGTGCAGGTCACCTGACAGTAAAAGTCAATCGCGACCACCAAAGCCACTCTATCACTCCCCTCCTCAGCTGGACAGGGGAGAGAAAATATATGGAAAGGCTCATGGGTCGAGATAAGGACAGGGAGAGATCATTCACCAATTACTGTCATGGGCAAACAGACTTGACTTGGGAAAAAAAATTAATTGAATTTATTACTAGTCAAATCAGAGTAGGATAATAAGAAATAAAAACAAATCTTAAAACACCTTCCCCCCACTCCTCCCTTCTTCCCAGGCTTAACTTTACTCCCGAATTCTCTACCTCTTCCCTCCAGCGGCGCAGGGGGATGGGGAATGGGGGTTTGGGTCAGTTCATCACACGCTGTTTCTGCTGCTCCTTCCTCCTCAGGGGGAGGACTCCTCACACTCTTCCACTGCTCCAACATGGGGTCCCTCCCACGGGAGACAGTCCTCCACAAACTTCAACATGAGTCCTTCCCGTGGGCTACAGTTTTTCACAAACTGCTCCAGCGTGGGTCTCTTCCACGGGGTGCAGTCCTTCAGGAACAGACTGCTCCTGTGTGGGTCCCCCGTGGGGTCACAAGTCCTGCCAGAAAACCTGCTCCAGCGTGGGCTCCTCTCTCCACGGGCCACAGGTCCTGCCAGGAGCCTGCTCCAGCGTGGGCTTCCCATGGGGTCACACCCTCCTTTGGGTGCATCCACCTGCTCCGGAGTGGGGTCCTTCATGGGCTACAGGTGGATATCTGCTCCACTGTGGACCTCCATGGGCTGCAGGGGACAGCCTGCCTCACCACGGTCTTCACCATGGACTGCAGGGGAATCTCTGCTCCGGTGCCTGGAGCACCTCCTCCCCCTCCTTCTTCACTGACCTTGGTGTCTGCAGAGTTGTTCCTCTCACATCTTCTCACTCCTCTCTCCGGCTGCAATTGCTACTCCCCTGTAACTTCTCTTCCCCTTCTTAAATATGTTATCCCAGAGGCGCTACCATCATCGCTGATTGGCTTGGCCTTGGCCGGCAGCGGGTCAATCTTGGAGCCAGCTGGCATTGGCTCTATTGGACATAGGGGAAGCTTCTAGTAGCTTCTCACAGAAGCCACCCCAGTAGCCCCCTTGTCACCAAAAGCTTGCCACGCAAACCCAATACAAGTCAGTAGGAAAGATGAGCAATAACACTCCCATACAGTGACTCATCTAACCACTGATAGCAAATACAGGATCATAAGTGATGCTGTGGCTCCAGTGGACTGTCAGGGACACTTAGCATGCAGGTCATCCAACAGTAAAAGCCAATCACGCAAATGCTTTTTGGATGTGGGTAAGAGTTGTGCCGCCCCTTGGCTCCACCAACGTTAGTGCAATTTGAGAGAATCAGACCTTACATGGCAGCAGTGTGCCCTACACGCTACCTTGGATGATGTGGGCAGTACCCTGCCTGCACGACGATGTTGGTCAAGGGGCAGTGTGTCAGGGGGCAGGGTGTCAGTTACTTTGGCCCTCCTGGAGATTCATGTGCCTCTGTCTGTTCATTTGCTCCTGCAATTATATGCTAGCCTCTCTTGGTCTAAATGAGTTGAGTTGGTAAGGTTCTACTATTTAAACCACTGAGGATAACCTGGCTTGTTTTGACTGCACCAGGTTCGGTCAGTTACATGCCTGCCTATCAACTCTGCAACAAAGAAAGGCTATCATATATAATTGGGAGAGAGAAAGTACAGTGGCTAGGCTGAGCTGGTAAGCTCTTTAGCTCTATACAGCTGCAGCGAAAGAGAATGTGTAAACACCATTTATGGATTTTAGACAGATTATGGGAATTTTCAAAATATTCAGCACTGAGCTAACTTTTTTTTTCTTCAAAGTTGTAATTTTATCATCAACTCAAGGAATCAGAATTGGACTTTCAGAGCTAGTTCAGAACCAGTTTGTTCTGATAAAGCTCACCTCCAATATTTAACATATTAACAGTGAGAAATGTCATTTGAGAGAATGAAATAGTTAGTTTACCTAAAGCTGCAGTCTTTATGGACATACATCCTTAATCAAATTTTTTTTCTAACATTAGTCAAGAAAATGCAGTTGGAATGCAGAGAAATGTTAAACTACCTGAATAATTTGAACAGAATAAATTTAAATGAAAGCAAACAAAGAAGCCTTAAAAATTATGAGTAATGTCAAGATACCAAAAAGGGCTAAAGGGCAGTTGTGAATTAAAATAGCTACAGAGCTACATAGTGGAGCAGTTCTGAATTGTGCAGCTGATATTATAATTTCAAAATGCTTTTAAAAAAAATCACAAAAATAAACTGGTTTTGATCTTTTTAAGCCCAAATATGACTTTCATAAAACATAATAATATGAACCAATTACCGCAAGAAGTCAGCTTTGGAGGCTAAAGACCATTCTTCAGAGGACATCGTATCACCTAATTATAGGCTTTACTAGAAGTATGTAGAAGTTAATCTCTTTGCCTTAAGCCCTTTTGAGGTCAATGGAGAGACATAGGTTATGCCACAGAGACTATCAAAAACTTGAATTCCATTTTTCGGATGCTTCTCTTGTTCAAGTCACTCTGCTGAATGCCAAATTACGTGTCTCAGTTATAGATTTGAAATTAATCAGTAGACTGATTCGTGTGTGTATCTAACATCTCTTCCCTCATCCTCACTGCTCTGTCATAACTTCAGTAGTCCTGATGGGACTCTTGGGTGGAAAACACAATAGCTTTCATCAGTATGTGAGTCTGGATTTTCTTTCTTTGAAAACCAAGAAGTATGGGCTAGAGGAAGTCAGTGTCATGTTAGTGCGCTGCTGGGTCTTGCCTGACCACATATGTAGACTTCTCTACTTTAGCACAGACAACAGAAATGATATTACACTATTATACATGACTTTCAAAACCCTTAAGTCAAGAGGGGTGCTGAGTGCAGACCAGAACAAAGGAAATACTAACAAGAAGATAAATATATTCCCAAAGATTTTCCTGTTCAATGTTGTTCAAATAGCCCCCAGTAGAAAGAATCCCACAGAGTTCCAGCAGAGTCAGTTTTCTTTTATGTTTGAATTTCAAAGTAACACAGGTGGCCCTGACAACTAAGGATATGTAATTTATACTTCTCTGAACCTGTCATGTGAAATCAGACCCACATCTAAATTTATTGCGTACATTGGAAGAAGGTTTCCTAATTTCCACAAGTCAAGAAGCTTGGAATAACTGACGCTAAAAATCTTAAGGCTAGAAACATGAATGTCTACAGAAACTCAAATGCATCTTAAGAAAAAAAATCCAAACATAAAAACATTTACTAGGTTGTTTCAAGAAGTATAAAACCTACATTGTCATTTCTGCCTGCTGAAGGGAAAGGAAATTGTATGTGCGGCAACATCTACCCTGATAAATTACTAAAAAAGTATTTTTCACTATGCCTTAAAGAATATCCAGTCCAAGATACAATTGGATGCAATGTGAAATAAAGGAAAATAATATGATATACTTAGAGCTGAACATTTCAGGGAGCTAGTGGGAAATCTTCCTAATGTTAAAAATTTGTAGTATGTTCAGGATTATTTCCATTTTGTATTACCTTTCTTATGATAAGGCTTTTCTATTGTGCTTATTAAAAGTGTTGATAGGTATTATATTGGGTTTGCGTGGCAAGGTTTTGGTAGAGGGGGGGGGCTATAGGGGTGGCTTCTGTGAGAAGCTGCTAGAAGCTTCCCCTATGTCGGATAAAGTTAATGCCAGCAGGTTCCAAGACGGACCCGCCGCTGGCCAAGGCCGAGCCCATCAGCAACAGTGGCAGCGCCTCTGGGATAACATATTTAAGAAAAGCAAAAAAAGTTACAGGGGAGTTGCAGTTGCAGCCAGAGAGAGAGGAGTGAGAAGATGTGAGAGAAACAACTCTGCAGACACCAAGGTCAGTGAAGAAGGAGGGGGAGGAGGTGCTCCAGGCGCCGGAGCAGAGAGATTCCCCTGCAGCCCGTGGTGAAGACCATGGTGAGGCAGGCTGTCCCCCTGCAGCCCATGGAGGTCCACGGTGGAGCAGATATCCACCTGCAGCCTGTGGAGGACCCCACGCCAGAGCAGGTGGATGCCTGAAGGAGGCTGTGACCCCATGGGAAGCCCACGCTGGAGCAGGCTCCTGGCAGGACCTGCAGACCCGTGGCCCCATGGAGAGAGGAGCCCACGCTGAAGCAGGTTTGCTGGCAGGACTTGTGACCCCGCAGGGGACCCACACTGGAGCAGTCTGTTCCTGAAGGACTGCACCCTGTGGATGGGACCCATGCTGCAGCAGTTCGTGAAGAACTGTAGCCTGTGGGAAGGACTCACGTTGGAGAAGTTCATAAAGGACTGTCTCCCGTGGGAGGGACCCCACTCTGGAGCAGGGGAAGAGTGTGAGGAGTCCTCCCCCTGAGGAGGAAGGAGCGGCAGAAACAACGTGTGATGAACTGACCCAAACCCCCATTCCCCGTCCCTCTGCGCCACTCGGGGGGGGAGGAGGTAGAGAAAATCGGGAGTAAAGTTAAGCCCAGGAAGAAGGGAGGGGTGGGGGGAAGGTGTTTTAAGATTTGGTTTTATCTCTCATTATCCTGCTCTAATTTGACTAGTAATAAATTAAACTAATTTTTCCCCAAGTCGAGTCTGTTTTGCCTGTGACGGTAATTGGTGAGTGATCTCCCTGTCCTTATCTCGACCCACGAGCCTTTTGTTTTATTTTCTCCCCCTGTCCAGCTGAGGAGGGGGAGTGATAGAGCGGCTTTGGTGGGCACCTGGCATCTAGCCAGGGTCAACCCGCCACAGGTATATACATGCATATTGTGAATTGTTTCTTTTACAGAAAAATAGAGTAGATGAGGATGGCAGGGACCTCTAGAAACCCTCTGGTCCAAACTCCTGATTAAGTAGCATCAGCTAGAGCAGTTTGCTCAGGGCTATCTCCACCCGGGATTTGAATATCTCCAAGGATGAAGACTCCACAGCCTCTCTGGGCAACCTGTTCCAGTGTTCAACCACAATCATCATAAAGGAGTTTTTCCTTATATTCAGATGGTATTTCACTTTGTGCCTGTTGTTTCTTCTACTTTCACTGGATACCACTGAGAAGAGTCTGGCTCTGTCTTCTTTACTCCTTCCCATCGAGTATTTATACACACTGATAAGAACTCCCTAAACCTTCTCTTCCACAGGTTGAACTGCTCCAGCTCTGAGCCTCTCCTCCTATGACAGATGCTTCAAGCCATTTATCATCTCAGTGGTCCTTCACTGGACTCTCTCTAGTTGCGCCGTATCTCTCTTGTAGTGGGAAACACAACACTGTACCCAGCACTCCAGAGGTGGCCTCTCCAGGGCTGAGTAGAGAGGAATGTTCACCTCCTTCAAACTGCTGGCAATGTTTTTCCTAATGCAACCCAGGATGCTGTGGCCTTCTTTACTGCAAAGACATATTGCCGCCTTGTTTAGTTTTGTCAACCAGGACCCCCAGCTCCTTCTCTGCAGATCTGCCTTCCAGATGGTTGGTCCTCAGCCTGTAATGGTACATAAGATTATTCCTCCACAGATGTAGGACATTGCATTTCCCTTTCTTGAAATTCACGGGATTCCTCCCTGCCCATTTCTCCTGCTTACAGAGGTCCCTCTAGATGTCAGCACACCTAACTGATGTATCAACCACTCCTTCCACTTTTGTGTCATCTGCAGACTAGCTGAGGGTGCACGATGCCCAATCATCATTTCTAGTACAACATTTTTCATGTCCTATATTGACATTATTCATATGTAAATGCCATGTTCTCTTCAAATAAGGAAAATTTTTATAGCAATAAACCCAAGTCTTGATGTATCATCTATACTCAGCAATAAAGGATAATATACTACAAGTGACATTGCTGCAACTGAATTATTAAGTAATCTGGATTACACACTAGTTTCCTGTCTCATATACTGGCACTGATGTGCACATACACATGCCTGCGTGCATGTGCCCATGCACACACACACACAAACAAGCAAATCGTATCTTTGTAATTTTTTCTAGGATACTGACATCCTTTCGTTTTGTTTTGTTTTGTTTCGTTTCATTTCCTTGCCTTGCCTTGCCTTGCCTCGCCTCTCCTTGCCTCGCCTCTCCTTGCCTTGCCTCTCCTTGCCTCTCCTTTCCATCATTAAACTCTTCCCACTCACCTGACTATACTAGACACAGAACATCTTAAAGAAATTTTTGGAAAATCAGAAGTTAAGCAAAATAGCAAATACATTGAGAAAAAAATAACAAAATATATTGCTGAAAAAAAAAATCATTCTTTTGAATGTTGAACTTGGGAACAGACACATCAACAGTGAGATTTCTCTCACAGATACTTAGACGCATGTACAGTGAGGTGAATCATAGCCTAGAACAGTATTTTTTCTAGAACTTCCTTTCTGTCATATTGCAAATATCCTACTGATGCTAACCAAGATGTAAATCTTTGCAATACTTATGAGAAGTGTCTTTGGTGGATAGGTACCATTACCCGTGCTTTACTGATAAAGCAACTCAGAAGTTGAGGGTCGTATTTCAGGCCTCTAGATGAGCTCATTCAGTCAGATTTTAAACTCTGGGTATGGGAAGTTGAAAGAAGGCAAAAAAGTTATATTCTGTGTTCTGAGAAATTCCAATTTGCTTATATTCTTCTTCTGCTACAATCACGTCTCTGTTTTTTTTGGTGTATGTACATATAGTGGACAATCCTATATTCCCATGCTTTTTCAAAGAGGACTTGTAGCTGAAATGTCACAATCTAGCTTTTACTGTTTTTCTGTGTATGGATTCAATCTCAAAACTTTGATGTTTAGTGATGCTAGTCAACACTTGGACTGAACTACAGACCTTAGGAGGTAAAAGCTTGTATCATTACAAGATGAAAACAGAATCCTCTCTAGTTAAACCTATAATAGACTCACAGCTTCCACAGGCTGATTACAGAAATTCAGATGTGCACACTGACCAGTGGACTATATTTAGAGATAAAGTATGGGGTTAATGATAGAGACTGAAACTACCCATTAGCTGTAAAAGTAGTTCCAAAATATGCAAATAAAAGAGGATTAAATTATATGTAATTTTAATCTTCACAAAAAAATTATTTTAGCCTTAATTAAAGAAAGCCATTTCAGTACTCTTGACAAATAAGATGAAGTATCATAAATAGAATCTGGTATCTTCCTGTTTTTTTGTTATGTCCTTATCAGGGGAAAAGATTTGTTCCCTGGAAAGCAGGTGACTTCTATAGATATAGGTTCATTTATATACAGTAAATTTCTAGCTATGCTTAGATCTAATAAAATCAATACTCACTAAAAATCACAAGAAGCACATACACCCTGCAGGACAATACCTTCAATAGCCCCAAGGAAAGAGTATGATGAAAGAACTCTCTCTAGCATGTACAAAGAAAATCTAGTCAATAATATATCATATATTAACAAAGGTGAGTTAATGTCTTAGAATGAAGAAAAGGAAGAGTAGCATAACGATTATGTATTTCAGACCAAAAAAATATTACACATTAAAGAACTAAAATAGTAACTAATAGTAATCTTTCCTCTGGATTTATGTATTCTATGTAAGCATGAGAAATCAAGGATAAAATCTTGCTGATATTTTCAATTTTAAGGAAAAATATTTTCAAAATATTAATATGGTATGCCACTAGTGCAAATGGATGTTTGTTGAAAAAAGATGTCTAGGAAAATATTTGTGCTGTATGGAGCACAAAGTCTGGCACAGGACTGTGTTTTCTTCAGTCAGCCTCTGGTATTTTTCCTTTCCACATTTGAGAACACGCTCCTGACCTTGCTGAGATAGCACCACATCATTAGACAGGGAGAAAGTACTCTCCTCCTTGAGAGTCCTCCTTTCAACCATTCAGGCAGTTCACTAACTGCATGGTCTTTTCCACAGTCATGGACAGGTCTCCAGACCAGGAAGAAGGTCCTTGAGAGAGCAACTTGACAGAATTATTTTTGCCTCACGTCTAGCATGTGATAAAACAATTTGTGGATTGTACTGATGAGAGCCTTGAATGAAACTTATGAGGCAACAAAGTTCAATCACTCCATAACATGCAACACTTGTAGTCCAAATCCATAAAAGAGCTTCAAAATCTACATTATGAAGGCACCAGCATATCACATGAAATCAGGCAGTACTTTGCTGACTTGCATATTTTTACTGACTCAGTAAAAATTGACACGTAGTTCAGTTCCCAGTCCTAGCCAAGAACTTTCCTGTTCTGCCTTTTGAATATACCTCCAAACTCCTACAGCATTTTAAGCCACTGTGACTAGGCTGCTATGAACAGGTTTGGCAATACTTGAAGTTTAATATTTCCTTAGCCTAAATCCCATAAGTAGCATATATCATACAAGGTTCAGTGCCTGAATTCAGTCCTGGTGTTTGTTCATTTTTTTTTTTTTTAATTTAGCAGTATAGAGGTACCCTCAGGGTTTAAGAATCCCTTAGAGCTTCTTATAAACTAAGATTCTTACATAGTTCTTCAATCAAATGTGAATTACTCTTTCCTGAAGCAAGTAACTTCAGGATAAGAATTCTTTCTGATTCTTGGTCATGTGTTTTTTCTAAAATCCATGCTTGCATGTGTTCTATTCAATGAATACCTACAAGCAAGTTCTTTATAGCATTTATGAATGGTAGCGTATGGCTTAATATCATGTCCCAGCATCCATTACTTCTGAGGCAAAGATTAATCAAATGCAAAATATTGTCCCTGTCTTCAGCTAACAGGAGAACAAACTAATTAGAATAGTGATTTTAATGAGCATATTAGACATACTCAGCAGACATATAGCAAAATTTTATTAGCACTTTTGTTAGGCTGAAGTATTAGGACTATTACAACTATATGTTGGATAACGCAAGATTACTTAGAAGTTTAACCATTTGACAGTTGCTTTTAAAAAGCATGCAGTTTTTGCCAGATCCTCTTGGCAGCAATAGTGGCTATGGATCGTATTCCAAGATGTATAAAAAAGTAGCTCAAACCCCTTCCTCTAGGTTAAGTTCTTATTTCTAGGTTTGAAATGCTCTGTGGAACATAGTTTTTAGGACAGACCGTAGTCATTGAGAGCATGAGAATGTAAGTTCTTTATTTAGAGAGAGAAAAAGGAAAAGAACTAACAAGACTAGGCACAAGATAATTCTTTTTTTTTTTGTCTACAAGGAACTGAGCAACCCAAATTGGCACCTTTAAGTTGTGTCTTAGTGATAGTGACAAGACCTGAACACAGACTCAGGAAAGTACAAAGAATTTTCCTTTCTTTTAAATTTTTAAGATGGTCTCTGACATGGTGGTGATGCCTATCAGCTAGCACTCTTTGAACGATGAAAAAGCATAGCTTGGAAGGGAGCTTGAACTAGTGAGTGATTCCAGCAGACAGTAGGAGCAAGGCCATTCTGCTGCTTGGGGAAAAGCCACCTTAGTCATATGGATGCAAAGTGTGCTGTGACACTTGCTCTCAAAGCACAAAGTGTTCCTTAGATTATTCTTATTTTCTAGTGTCAATACCACATAAGAGTTCACTGGTTCTAAACGATAACTATCCAAGTATTAGAAGTTCAGTGGGGTTTTTTTTTTCAGTTTTTCTCATGTCAGACTCTAGTCTGCTCTAGTCCTGAAAGTACTACTTTATGATGCCTCTTTTTGAGGGATAGTTACCTTCTCTAAGTTGTCTGCTTAGCTGTTACTGGTTTGCAGCAGAGAAGTAGGAGAGAAAACTTGTCTCTGGCATAATTTTCTGCTCCCCATACACAAGGTTCAGCCTTTCCAGATAAGAACTCAGCAAAAAGTAGGATTTTCAGTGGGTAAAACTGCTCACCTCTAAAACAAGGGGGTTTGTCTTTCATTTTACAATCATTATGAAACAAGCTATTGAGAGCAGAGTTCATCTCATTTCACATTCTCCATCTACATATAAGGTCATGCAGGCTCCTCTACAGTCAGCTGAGAAAGAGAGGTATCTCCATAACTAATTAATCAAAATCTTTGCTGGGAGGTTAAAGCTGTACCTCTACAGTCAAGGTTGTCCAACGCTTAAGTAGTTACTGTGCCATTTAATTATTCCAGCAGTAGCAAAATCTGTTGTTTGCACAACCAGCATTTGAAACAAAGTAAGAAGACAAAAAATTTTAGATCAACCTCATTACAGTTAATGTTAAAGAACATATGAAGAGTCATTTTTTCCTCTTCTCCTTTAAAGAGAGATGAGGGACTTCTGCTAATTTATATCATGTTACTACAAAGCTTCCATACATCTCACATTCAAGTAAATATTATTGTCTATCTATCTCCAAATTACCATTGCAGAAAGCCTTAAGCTTAGCGGTCAAATCATTTGCCTAGGGTTTGCTATGGATAATAATACATATTTATTAGAAAGATATGATATTTTGTAATTTTTGTGATGTGGATCATGAGATGTCAGTAGAACAATTACGTATACTGCAGAATGCATAAATTCCAAATATCGATGCAAGGATTATTGTTTATTCTCATATAACTCCTGACCAAATCATTACTGGAGTGTATTCTCTCTTACCCTTAAAGATAATTCTAGGTATATGTTTTCTGTACATTGTACCAATGCAATATTTTACTGTACAAAACAATAGAACTTAGATTTTTTCTTCTACTAAATCTATATTTAATTTATCTTTTACATGGGGAATAATCTTATTGACTGTACACAGCCTGAGATGTGTAAGTAAAGCAGAATCAGAATTATACTTTACCTTCTAAATTAGAAACCTATGTCACCACCACATATGGGGACAAGATTCATTTAAATTCTCTTTAGGCATCTATAACATAGATGTCAATACCTGAGCCAATTGATTAGACTGTCCTTATAACAGATGGAGAAAAAATAGTACTTCTTGGAAATGCTTATCTGAACAATTTTAGATGTCTACCACAGGATTAAATAAATCTTTATTTAGAATTGCCTGTTTTTTCTCTATGGAGAAGTTAAATGACTGGTTTTGATATATATGTGTTCCTTATAGACATTTAAAATTGATGTTCTCTGTTTTCTGTTTTCTGGTGACATTTGCTCATTCTGTTTCTCTGCCATTAAGAAGAAAAAGAACATCTTGTTTCAGAATGTTTTATATTTTACACAGCCCTTTCACACTCATCATTAGTATGAAAATAATGCCTAATTTGCTGAAAGGTGTAACTGTCCATAAATTTCGTAAGTTCTTGCTGGCAAGTTGTGTATCCCTGCCTGTGACAAGTTTGTTTGACTTTTCCACCCATCAATATACCTGTGTGCCATCTTTGTCTTGAAAGTTTTTATTGTGTAGTGGGTTGACCTTGACTGGCTGCCAGGTGCCCACCAAGCCTCTCTATCACTCCCGTCCTCAGCAGGACAGGGGAGGAGAAAATAAGATGAAAAAGAACTCGTGAGTCAAGATAAAGGCAGTTTAATAAAGCAAAAGCAAAGGCCACAGGTGGAAGCAAAGGAAACCGAAAGATTTATTCTCTACTTCCCATCAGCAGGTGATGTCCAGCCATCTCACAGGAAGTAGGACTTCAGTACGTGTAGTGGTTGCTTCGGAAGACAAATGTCATAATAAAGAATGCTACCCCCTCCTCCTCCTTTCTTTTAGCTTTTATTGCTGAGCAGACGACATATGGTGTGGGATATCCCTTTGGTCCCTCTATTTTGAGACAAGCTTAAGGTCCACAGAAGTTTATACCTCATATTCTTAGGCTTATCCCATATTCATAAGCTTATCTGTTTGGTGGGTTTTTTAATGTATCAGTAGGTTTAACGAAAATTATTATTTTTCCTCCTATAATCTCTGCATTAATTAATAAAAGCATGTATGAAGTCTGTAATTTTTCACTATTTTCTTAAACAATCTAGTATCACTAACATCTCACTCACATTCCTCATCTTCTCGTTTGTTATTCCTCATTTTCTTGTACCATTCATATTTTAGTTTGTTGTCTCAACATGGTCTTGCAAGTCTGATATCCTACATTTTTATAGCTAAAGAAGCAGAGAGACAGACTTTTGTACCTGTGTCTTTGGCACCTTTATATTTGCATCAATTATTTTCATGAACATTTGTCATTCAGCAGGCTTCTGGCATTACTTGCTTTTCAACTTTATACTGGTATACCTTGAAAAATATAAATATAAATTTAAATTCTCATATGTATAGTCACAATAACTGAATGTCCTTGAGATTTTGTGTGTTTATTTTTACACTAAGATTTTGGCATCTACATACCTTATACACCCCTTTCCTTTCCTGTCAGGAAAAATAAGGATAACATTTCAAATTCCCTCTTTCCTTGTGTATCTATTTTATAAGTATGTTTGTGTTGCATCACATACCATATCTTGAAACTAGGAAAAAAGGTTAACATTTATAGTACAATATTGCATCTTAATCTGACAGGCTGTATTTAATTAATGGAAAACATTTCTTTATATAATAAAAATAGTTTACATAAAATAGACTTTTAAATTATAAACAATTCTTATATTGAACATATTTAAATAAATGATTAATTTTATACATTAAATTGTATTCAAATGAACTATTAACAAATCACCATAGAAATCCATACTTCAGGTTTCTGTTTGAATTTCTCTAAATAATATTAGATTTTCTTTAGATAATGTATGTTCTGTGTTGCATTTCCAAGTCTTCTTGTATACTGTATGTTATAAGTGTGAATGGATACGTTTCTCCTCATTCTTCTAACAGCACTTGCCAGGTTTATGTGAGAAGAAACCTCAGTAAGTAGCTAGATAACAGAAAATTATAATTCTTAAGAATTTCTAATCTTTAGCAATTTGCCCCAGGACACCTGTTTTTTCTAAGGCCTTGTGGTGAGTTGACCCTGGCCAGTAACTAAGCACCCACCAGCCACTCATTCACTTCCCCTGCCCCCAGTGGGGTGGGGGAGAGACCACGAAGAACAAAAACATGGAAATTTGTGGATCAAGATAAAGACTGTTTAATAAGTGAAGGAAAGAGAAAGAAGAAAGAAGAAAAAACCTCACCCCAAAACCAAAAAACCTAAGTGATGCAAAGGCACCTTCCATCAGCAGACTGATGCCCAGTCAGCCTCCAGGGAACTAGAAAAGAGTAACGCACAGTTTTATTGCTAAACATGACATAATACAGCATAATCAATACAGGTCAGCTGTCCCATCTGTGTCCCCTCCCAGCATCTTGTCCACCTCATTGTGGGGACAGACTCAGAACCAAAGAAGGCCTCAATACTATGTAAGCACTGTCCAGCAACAGCTAAAACATTGGTATATCAACACTGGTTTAGCCACAAATCCAAAATACAGCACCATACAGGATGCCATGAACAAAATTAACTCCATCCCAGCCAGACCCAGTACAGTCCGACAACTTCTTTTCCAGTGCTAATAGTTCTGGAAAAAAAGTTTGAAAAAATATCAACTAAAAGAATTCAAAACTGGGAAGCAGAATAAAATTCAGAATTTTCACAAAAGTAAAATTTTATTACCTTCTTCATCTTCATCTTATGTTTCTTTAACTTTAATGTTCTCGTTTCACTACCCAATATTTGTAAATCATATTTCTGAGCAGCCTTCTTTGGATATCTACCAGACCAGATAACTACAGAAAATTCCTATTAGATTATTGTGCAGCAGAAACAGAGAGGAAATGGCAATAAAAGAAAAAAAAAACAAAACTAAGACCTAGCAGAAAATATATTCTCATTAGCATTGTACACTGCCAGGAATTACCATACCACATTCAGCTGGTGATGGAAGGGAAACAAAACTGGTAGAGGTTATGAGGATATTTTCCCCAATTGCACTTTTCCTGTGCTGTGGGTAGTATGCACTGAGGATCAGCAAGTAGAAGCATTAAATTGCTCCATTCCAGGGCTGCATAGGATAAGTTAATAAATTTTTCTGTGATAGAGCTGAAAACGAGAATTCAAAAGTGAATTCTGGTGGTGACTTCAGTGAATTCAGGATGTCAACATAAGACTGTATTAAACCCCTGTCCTAAACTCTGTTTACTTCAAAGAGGCAGAAGACGACTGCTAAAAGAGATGGTCTGGCTACTTGATATTGGTAACAGCCCAAAGGTATCAAAAGCACTGCTATGTGATATGAGTCACCAGCTAAAAATAACTTGTTTTTGCAAATTATCTTAAATATATTATATGCATATATATGCATGTGTGGATAGATAAATGACAGAGATAGAAATAAAACAATCACCTTAGAGAAAAGGGGTTTTTGTAGTTGTATTAATTCCCCAAAAATATACATTTTTCCTCAAGTTTGATATTTCTAAATACATGAAGAATTCTTTTGCATTACTTTTTCTTACTTTTGTTTAGAAACTTGAAGTCTATAGAGAGCATGAAATAGCACAAGAAAATCCTGAACCAATATTTTTTTAGTATAAAATAACCTACCCAACAATTTCTCTGTGCAGCAATAGCACTTTAACAGAGCTATGAAAACTTTAAAGCAGCTTCACCAAAATAAGATTATACTAGCTTCAATGTTAATATTCTGAAACTATTAAGAAAAAAAAAAATCCACCAAAACATAAGCAGTAGAAATGGCATTATAAACTGCAATTTTAAGGAAAAGAAACTGTAATTTTAAGGAAAATGTCTAAATTATCACATTTGATGTAGCAATGAAAGAATTCATTGCTCAGAAAAACAGTTAATATATGAGACCTGTCATGCCAACGTAACAGGAAAACTGAGGTATGTATGCATCCTGTAAAGAACACTGTATGGTACCTTGTATGGAATTGTGAAGCTCTAAGAAATTCTTGCATTTTGTAGTTATAAAAGCTCTACTTCACTACAAACTGTCAGGTTATTTTTAAATGTATATTTATTTCAAAGTTCAAACTGAACTGTTGGTCCTTGTGCATCTCAGCTGACCAGAAAGCCTGTGATTGATTCATAATAGCCAAAGAACTGTAATGTTGCTTGCCCAGATGTTATTTATGGGCTATAAAAGGAAGTCAAAGAAAAAGCTAAGGAAACTTAAATTACCATAGGGGGAAATATTGTAATATCTGTGTTCAGTAAGGCAAGTTTATTGCAGTCAGGAGAGAAGTAGGTACATAGAACATCAGATTTCATAAGTTTCAGTGCTCTTGGAGCAAAGCAGTCATTGTTTTTAGGGTGACGCATATGGTTTTAGAACTAAGCCAGACTTTTATACACATGTAGTTTAATAATATTAAATTACAATTCCAAATGCTTTCCCTGAACTGCTACTATTTGTTAAATTACTTTAATAAAAATCTAAGTTAAAACTTTATTTTCATAGGTTTCCAAAAGCAATGAAATGTTAAACCTGCTGTGTGCTTAGTGTAAGGGTGTTAAAGAGTGTGTCAAACTACTAGAAGTAATATAATTTAATTTACAGCTAGGTCAGTTTTAAATTAACAGTTGGCTGAATTATTTGTAGGAATCTGTCTCTGTTTATTGCTAGTGTACAGTACAAGTTTGAGTTATCAGAGCAGAACTGGGCTGTTAGTACTGATGCAGAACTTTTATTGTCTGGTTGTTTTCTAACATTGCAAGATAGGGATGGCAAAGAGATTGCTACAAAAAAAAAAACCCAACAACAAACCAACCTCCTTTTTTAATTAAGAATGGTAAAAAATATGACAACCAAGTAGATCAGTAATTGAAACCAAAATCTTGAAAGCACTTGAGCATTTGCTCTAAGATAAACATATGTGTGTTTGACGGTATGGGAACCTCAGTTTTCATTATTTCGTCGTTATTTCCAGGAGTCAGAGTGAATGCTAAGAACAATTTATTTAAAAAGTAATTTATGACACAATCATAATTTATGGAATTCACATATACCTACATGTGTGCATGTGTGTGTATGCGTGTCTGTGTGGTTATGAATATGTACATATATAACATTTTTTTAAATACCTGTTGTGGGGGAGTATCATAATTGAGGTCAGGATGAACTGAATACATTAACTACGACTCAATAATTGGATCTGTGTCAATGAGTTCTGAAATGTATTTTCTCTGTGAGTGATTAATAATGCAAAAAATACTACAAAGTTACAGGAAAGTGGCTGTCTCGGCTTCCTCTTTTCTTGCTCATAGGTGTTTTAGCCTTCAGAGTCTGGGAGAAGCCAGGAGCTGAGCCTAGTGGCTCTGGCTGCATAAACTTGGTCTCAGGCACCCCTGGAGGTCCTCCATGGCCAGGTGCCCCCAAAGGTAACGTCATGCCGCCCCACGTTGGGATGGTGGAGGATGGATAAGCTTTATGAGATGGGGAGCATCTTCCAGATTGTTTGATCTTTTCTCTTTGGTAGACTGCTTCATGATGTTGCTTGTTGATCGGTGTAGTGAGTCAATGTGCAAATATTCTTGTATAAATTTAGTTCTGCTGTGTCTACCATTTACATGTGGGTGGGGTTTTTTTCATAACGTCTTCCTAATTGTGCTTTACCTAACAGAAGCTGTGTCCCTAACAGTTACTTAGCAACATACCACAGGCCTCCAATATCAGCCTGATTACTCAAGTGATGTCAACTCAGTAGCCCAAGACAGGGAGAAAGTCAGATAAGATGAATCCCATCCTGGAATTCTTGTCCTGTTTTCCTTAGAAGCTCTAAGGTCTCTGTCATCCTGTACAGACTCACTTTGAAAAATGGTTTCCTTGAGAGAACCTCTTCCACTCTTTAAGCCAGTAAGATCATCACCTTGCAGAGTTTGTCATAGTGAGTGTAGCTCCCTGTAAAAGGTCATTGTCTCTATGTCCAGAGTAAATGAGATGTTTCTTCTCCTTGTGGTATTACCTCCTATTCTTTTTATAACATTGCAGCTGTAAGACTACTGTCATTGATACTGAAGTTTTGAAAGTCAGGGTTTCAGACCACAGCTGCTGTTTCCTTTATAATCTGCAAGATCCTTTTGAGCTTTTGTACTCTTGTCCCACTTTTCATGTTCTAGTTAGCAACTTCCATTTTTTTCATGCTCCTATAAACTAACTTTGGGGGACTATTAGTTTTCACCAGTAGGGATCACCATATTCTTTTCTTGAGCAAAAAAAATTGTATGTCTAACCAGACAATATGTACAATTTTAGCCAAGTTAAATACTTAACATTGTATTCAGCTCTTCAAATGCACATCTGGCTTTGAATGGGTGACTGTACCAAAGATGGAAGTAATGAATCATGGAATCATAGAATATCCTGAGTTGGAAGAGACCCACGAGGATCATAGAGTTTAAGTAAGTCCTGAATACACGCAGGCAACCTGAAAGTTATACCAAAAAAAGTTATACCAAATATCTAAGAGTGTTGTCCAAATGCTTCTTGAACACTGACAGGCTTGGGACCATGACCGCTTCCCTGTTTCCAGTGTCTGACTACCCTCTCAATAATAATGTAAACATCGTAAATTCCTCAAAGTGACTAGGTGACTATATGTGCCCTGAAACTATGCACAGACATTTATATAGTGATTGCGTAAGTACTAAGACATATCACGTCAGACTTTTCCTTGCATTTCAGACTTGATAATAATCAGTCCACAGTAACTCACGCTTCACCATTTTAATGCTTTCTTAATATAGACTTTGCTTCTTTAATGAATCTTCTTTTTAAGACATCTTTAGATAATATTTCAGAACGTAGGTAAGTATTCTGGAATACCAATCCATGTTATGAACACTGTTTAATTTGCCTACTCTTCTGTTGATGATATTATGTATAAAGTATATTTTTCTAAAAACCATTCTTCTTATACATCACTTGTGTAGTTATTATAATTTGAACTAAACTAAATCACTTAGCCTTTCTCAGTTTACACTTATATGAAATGACTTCACATATTGTTGAAAAAATCATATATTTTCTTACCTGAAAATACTTAGAATGCCTTCTAGAAGCCACAGACAAGTCAGCGGTAGCTGCAGCTTTCAAAATTACTGTAACATTTTGTCAGCCGTGCAGAAAGTAATCTGGAATTTTGCTTGTTATGGTAAATATCCAGCAAAATGAGACTAGTTATCAAAACTCAAAGAATTTGTATATATTTATTTTTCTGATTTTATATTAAAAACAGATTGACTGGACAATTTTATTTATGCTACTTCAAGGTAGTATAAATATGTCAGGGTATTCAAAGGTATAGTAGAAATAAACTGAGGAGTGCCATGTAATTATAAATATTATTGAGAACAGGTGAACTGTTTGGTTTGTATTTTGTTTTATTTTAAAGTAAATAAGGTGATTCACTAAATCTTCCTTTAATACTATTTCATTTTTTACATAAAAATAACCAGCATTATATTACGTGTGTTCAGCTTCAAAAAATAAATTATATGTGAACTCTTTGGGAAACTACTTGGTCCCTAGAAGCTATTTGTATACTCTGAAGTAGCAGCTTTGCAGTAAACACAAAAAATACTTAAAAAAAAAAAGTGAGCTGTAATGGAGCCAATTATCTCACACCTGTAGATTAATGACTCACTAAATGTAATAGCCACTTCTATCAGCTTTCACTAACATGTGCACAGGTATCAGCTGATGAAAGACAGCAATTTTTATGCATGCAGTAGAAATTATTTTTGCCCCTCTCTCAGAACAAATTTCTCATATTTATAGACAAAATATTGTTTCCTCTCAATAAAGAAGACACGTTGTGAGGGACACTTGGTCTTGTTCATCAACTTGTGACTGTCATATACAATTTATATTTCATAAACAGATAAGAGAAGGGTCTGATCCTCGTTGTCTTAAAATTATTCCAATTGTCTTCTGAAAAAGCAGTAAGTATATGAGAAGTAAAGAATTGTATCAGCTTTAATCAAGTCTATAACAAACCCTTGCCTTAAAAATTTGAATTACAGCATTAGAATGAGAGCCAGGTTGATTTTTCTGCTCTTCTTAATGATTGAAAAAAAATTAAAGCATTGAGCTATGGATTATTAGGCATTTATTTTCTTTTACATGGTGTATAACAAATTAGAGATCCTTGTACAGTAACTCTTTATTCGATATCAGTGTTATATGTTTGTATTGTTGGTTGGGGTTTTTTTCCTGCAACAGGCTGCTGGCAACTCAAAAAGGAAGAAGAATATTGACATTGACCTTTAAGAAAATAAAGTGCAGTATTAGGAGGAAATATCTGTCTTGTGATAGTATTGTTAAAATGAAATAATATTAAAGATATTGTTTGCTAGAATATAATGCTATCCCCTACAAATTTAAAGTATTATGCTATTTAGCATGCAATGAATCAATGCTGGGCCTGGCTGTATTCACAAAACAGAGAAGAGTTGTCTGAAGAGAACTTCTGGAGGTCATCCAGCTCAATTCCGTGTGGTGGCATGACAGCCATGGTTTGTCTAATCTGGTCTTGAAAACAGGGTAATCAAGCACAATAAAACATTGAAAACATGGTCATTAATGATCTGGGAAAGGGAGTGAACAAATAGATATCCAACTGCAGATACTAAGCTCTGCTGGATAGTCAAATGCCATGCTGATGATAAGAAACTCCACAAGGACATCACAAAACTGAGTGAACTAAAAGATGAGCTTCAATTTGGATAAATGAAAATATATGTATAAGTAACGAAAATTATACCATGCCTACATGATGCTGAACACAGAAGTAACGCTTACAGCCCTGAAACCATAGCCTCATGAAGAATCCCTGCATTTTTAGGCTTTCTTCATAAAGGCAGTGTAGTACTCAATGTGTGGGCGCATCGAAGTTTTATAGAGGTAAAATCATTTCGCCATCTTTTGTAGTTCTGTGTCCTGGTTTCGGCTGGGACAGAGTTAATTTTCTTCTTAGTAGCTGGTACAGTGCTGTGTCTTGGATTTAGTGCGAGAATACTGTTGATAACATGCTGATGTTTTAGTTGTTGCTAAGTACCGCTTATCTTAAGCCAAGGACTTTTCAGTTTCCCATGCTCTGCCAGCAAGCAGGTGTGCAAGAAGCTGGAGGGAGCACAGCCTGGGCAGCTGACCTGAACTAGCCAAAGGGGTATTCCATACCATGGAACTTCATGCTCAGTATAGAAACAGGGAGGAGTTGGCCAGGAGGGGAGGATCGCTGCTCGGGCATCAGTCAGCGGGTGGTGAGCAATTGCATTGTGCATCACTTGTCTTTTCTTGGGTGCTATTTCTTTTTTTTTTTGTTATATTCCTTTTCATTACAATAATTATTATTATATTTTTATTATTATTCTTAGTAGTATATTTTATTTTACTTTAGTTATTAAACTGTTCTTATCTCAACCCATGAGTTTTACTTTTTTTTCCTCCTCCCCACCCCACTGGGAGGGGGGAGGGGGAAACAGCTGCGTGGTGCTTTAGTTGCTGGCTGAGGTTAAACCACCACATTCTGGTCTCCGCATTCTAAGGACATAGGACAGTTAGGGAAAGGACAGAGAATAGCAACATGAGAAGTGAAGATGTTGCCTTGTGAGGACGTGCTGTAAAGGCTGGTACTCTTGAATTCAGAGAGGAAAAAAATTGAAAAGAATTATGACAGAGGTTTACCAAGTCATTAAGAGTCTTGATTAGCTGTTCAGAAACAGAATTGGAAACATTCAGTTAAAGTACCAAGAACCTGATTTGAACAAATATGACAGAGTACTTGACACAGCAGGAAATGAACTTCTGCAGCTTGCTGCCACAAGGCACTATGGAAGCAGGCAGTATCAGAAATTTAAAAAAATGGGTCAGACAAATTCATGGACAACAAGTCCATAAAAAGATCATAAAAAGATTAGTCGGAGTCCTAATACAGAAGTTGCACTGGGAGCATGAGGAGAATCTACTGCAGAAAGTGGTCAAGCTAAAAAACATATCTTACTACCGCTGTCAGAGACTCGAGTCTGGGCTAAAGGGAGTATTGGTTTGACCCAGCAGGGTATTTCTTGTGTTCTTCCAACCTCTCTTGGACACCTGGGAGTTTCCAATTCTTGATAGAAAATACCTATAATTCTTCTTAACAATTTGAAAAATAGCACAATAGAGAAAATTGGCAAAGTTACAGACAATCCTAAATGTATCTACTGTCTTTTATTTATCTTCCAGATCAATTTAATACTTTTAGTAATTAAAGAGGTTTGTAGGTTTGTTTCTTTTTTTTATAAGTATACTACCTCTTCTCAATATGGGTCATGGCATCACCACAGACAACAAAAGTTTCAGAATAATAATGTCTTCCTGCTGTTTAATAAAGGATGAGAGAATCTAAAATGGAATTTAAACAGAAACTTCTGAGAGCTCCTTATCATCTGGCAACTAGACTCAAATTCCTACACTTGGAAAAAAAGTATGAGAACATGTCTTAAAGAAGTCTAGATTATAGTTCCAAGGTGATCAGAGAAGCCTTCCTTAAAAAAAAGAAAATAGTATTTGCCTTTTTTTTTGCTATTTGGAAAGTAAAGAAAAGGAAGAATATTCAAATTTACAAAACACAAATTTAAATTACATTAATCTGAACTCAAAATTCTAAGAAATTACTTCAGTCTGAAAAATTCATGAGTTTTAATATCAGTCGATTATAACACGTAGCTAGCTTACTTTAAATCTTATTTTATTTTTTTTCAGTAGCAACATATTCAAAATAGAGATCCACTTGACTTCACATAACAGATGCATCAAATTAAGCAATAATTCCTTATTAAGAAATCTCTCTTTTGGTAAATTAAATTAAATTAAAATCATTGTGATTGATTGCATTTAATACTAACAATTTGACCTTGAGTACATTGTCTTATTTTCCAAGCACACTTTTATGAACATTTAAGACATTTGATCTTAAAACTCCTCAAAACATGATTTTTTTAGAGGAAATACATTTGTACAAACTTTATAGACGGTATGATTAAAATAAAAAAAAGAGAATTCAGAAAACAAATATAAAAACATGCAATGTATAGGCAGGTACTCAAGTGGAAGATGTGTAATAAACATATCTTTTAGATATAACACTTCTTTATTTTTTAGGCAGAAAGGGTACAGAAATGCAGATACACATCTTTGGACATTTCCAGAGTTTCCAAAATTTTTGAAGGAAACTTCATTGTGTCATATTTTTTATCTGATCATATAAAATAAATTATCTTCCAATACTTGCATTCTTTTGCACATTATCTTTCATTTTAAAGACCTTATCACACTTAAGCACCATGTTGAAAGTTCTCCTTTTTTTAACTTCAGAAGAAAGCATAGTATCATGCTGTAACCAAAGCAGAGCCTTTAACACCTATGCCTAAATGTACTAATCAGGATTTAATTACTATTAGTTATAACTTAAGAAGGCTGACAGACAAGACAAAACAAAACAAGAAAAGCAGTATCAGGGGCAGGGGAGAACCCCCTTTCTTGAGAGGGACAATATCATAAACATCAGGGAAAGAAGAGAAGACCATTTTAGTTCCAACTTCTTTCCTCAAAGCTCTCAAGCCCAAATGATCCCATGTAGAACAACCAAGGACCACAGCCATCAAAATAATATGATTATTGTCTACATGGTATAGTATACTCGCAGACAATGTAGAATATGTGTTAAAGACTAATGGTTTTGTATATGTCATGATGATGAAGAATATTGTGTATGAACAGAGAATTTGCAAGAAATATCTCGTTAATGAATGTAGCAAAGTGGGGTTTTAAGGTTTGAAACTAGCCTGATTTGTCAGTCTTTTAAATGCTCCCATCAAAGTAATTCCCTGATCTATATCTCTATCTATCTCTGTCTAACTCTTCCTCTCTCTCTATAAATTTAGTTGCAATAATGGAGTAAGTAAGAATGTATGAAAATGATGTATTCATATGTGTATATGTGAATCACTTACCAATGGCTGTGTCTACATTAACATTTAGTTTCAGAGTGTGATTTTTTAAATTGAATTCACATATCATCTCCATTTACTTCATTTTCCTTTGATTTTTGGAAGCTTTTCATCTCCACAGACTAGATTTTTTGAGAGCAAACTAAAGTACAAGCTCTTACTAAGGTGCATACTGTATGTCCTAACATGTAGTGGGCCCATAAAGGTGCTTATGGACAGCTTTGAACCACAAATGTGCTGAGGACATTTGGTCCAGGGAACAGATGATACTGATAGGAAGTACAAACCTGAACCATGAATTCAGCACCAAACCCTTCAATGCACTGACCCTCTCCAATTCTAGTCTAATTTCTTACTTAAACAATATACAATATCTGCTTAAATTATAAGCTAACAATATGGAAGCTTCTATGCTAAAGGTAGATAATAAACCACTAGTCTTAATCTTCTTCTCCTGAATGTTCATTCATTCATTCTACTTACGCTTTGAAATGTTCAGCAAGCATGTTGTCATTGTGATAGTCTACCTCTGAACTGAAAGCCAATAATGCAGGTTAACTGGGGTGTATTTTATCATTTGAGGTGGATAACAAAAGACTTGTGAACATTGCATACAGAGAAATAGAAAAATAATCCTCTGTGTTCACTAAAGCTGCGATATGCAGCTAGGTTCTGCTACCTAGCACAAACCACAACAAATGAAGAATATGCAGAGCTCCGGGTTGGAGATGTGTATTTTTTATGAAGATAGTATGAACTGCTGCATCACCTAGGAAAGGGAGAGAGTAGAAGGGTGTATTCATAAGGAAAAACATCTAGGAGACTTCAATTCTTGGGGCTTGCCGTAGATTGTCCTACGATAGTAGGACAGAACAAAAACAAGTAAGTGCTGTGCAAATTCCCTACATATGTGTTAAGTGAATGTGTTTTAAACTGATATTTTTTTGTTAGAAACCACACACTGGAATTTTCCATTGAATTTTAAGGGTCAAGAATTTAACAATGCATACAAGTACTGTCACAGTGATATGAATCAAATTCTATGCTGCAGTTCCCTGAAACTAAAATGTCATAGCAAGGAATATGTAATAAATCCTAGAAACAGATTAGTATATAGAAATCAGCACAGATTTTGGTCTTATAACTTTTCATCTGAGGGAGCAGATGTTATGGTCTGATGTACAAACAGCAAAATGAGTTGCTTTGATTTAAAATAATTCATTTTAAATTAACGAGTAGAACAGGACAGAATAAAAAGACTAGATATTCACTGAACATCTGCTATTTTTATGTCATTCAGGTGACTCATATACCTACATTTCCCCTGGGGATGCCAAGTTGTTAAAACCAGCTTCTACTACAAGATTGGTGCCAGTAGAAGATGTGCATAAATTTGACTTTAGCAAAAAGTGTCATTTCATTGTATTTCTTTTGCTGAAACCATAACGCAAGTTTACATTCTATATCTCCTCTGTGCTGTTTGTTTTTTTTAATTAACCCATTACCACTGGTATTCTAGACAAAATAAAATTATTTAACTACTGGATATGTTTAGGAATTCCCCATTCTTGGACAGATGAGCCTATCAGGTAAAGTAAAGATATAATCTGGATTTTTTGAGTTACACATAAATGGTTCAGCACCATGCTGAGCTACATGTAGCATATTTGAATACATGTCACTTTAGGCATCCACACTGCAATGTGGTACATTCAGTCTTTTCCCAAATTTCCCTTCTGCATGGTGTTAAAAGCTGACATAAAAATATATGCAACAATCTGTGGCTGACTCAAAAGTAATAAAGGTAATGCCAGTGATTAATTTCTTGCTTTCTTGCATTTGTTGCCTCTGTGTTTTCAAAGTGGCTTCTCTATCAGCAACCAAACCAGAGCTCTTCACATTGTCCTAGTTAAGCAAATAATAGCAATTGCTTTCCATTACAAAGTGTTCATCCTCTATGCTTTCAATGATCATTTTAGTTTTTCCATTCCAAGAGGGAAAATGTGTCCAGTCCTTATGTTTTCCTCTTTCCCACTTTTCCTATGGCCAATGATGGACTTAGCCATCACTTACATGGGACTGATGATACAATTTTGTTGCTGACTGTTTGATTTCTGAATATCCGAATATCCTTTAATACTAACTGAAATAATCATAAACTTTTACCAAGTTGCATAATAATTAGCCCACTGAAGGAAATCATATACATCCTGAATATACATTTGTATAACTAGACAGCACTGGTGATGGGTCAGCAAACTGGTTTTGTAAAGCTTTTTCCCTGAATTAATCCTTACTTATTAAAGCTCTTGGAGAAAATAAAATTTTATTAATATATTTCAAATAATCTTCTCTCTGAATAAAGCAAATAGAATTCCTTAGCTGCAGAAATACATTTTAATATAAACCTCCTTACTTCAAAATGATAGCTCTTCATCAAGCAAAAGAGTTTCCCACTATTATTTATCAGATCTTCTCTGTCATGACAGAAAGACACTTTACCACAGAGAGACAGAAAATAACTTTCCAACTACAATTAAATCCTGGCTTCACCAAAGTGAATGACAAAACTCCCATTAACTTCAATAGGTTCAAGAAAAGCCTTCACTCGGATTAGTTGGCATTGCACTGTTCTTAATAGCTTGAGTGATATACAACTGTACATATGCATCCAGGCTAGATAACGAATCTTCTCAAAGCAATTCAAAAGGTTAAAAAAAACCCCTATATTTTGGTGAATCTCATTTATACAAGAGAAGAGGGTTGATAGAACAGAAAAGCAATAAATAAAAAATGTGTCATTTCCTGACGTAGAAAAGGATATCTTGGTGACAGAGAAAGTTGTCTCACTAAAATCTCACCTACCAATCTGAGTTTTAACAGGGCAATCCTTAAAATATAAGTAGTGGAGATTACAAAGGAGCCTCAGTCAAAAAATTCAAGGACTTTAAACACTGTCCACACATTATCCACTGAAAATCAGCAACCTGATTTTTGGTGGTGAGCTATTTTCCTGACTGTATTGAGTGTATCAGTGCCCATTTGTAAAAGTGATGAGGGAGCATTTAAATCTCCCTCTTCTAGGTGTAATAATTTTAAAATCTGAACATTATTTGGGATATGAAGATTTTTTGGGGTTTTCAGAGAAGTAATGTAGCCAACATAAAAAAAAAATAGAGAAAGAAAAAAAAGAAAGAAACAAAGTAGAGTAGTAAAAACAGAAAAGAAGCCAAGACACAGTGAGAAAGGCATTTCTAGCTTGATTCTAAGGAAAAGTGTGAGAAAAAATAATACTGTAAAAACATATAAAAAAGGGAAGCTTAGATCTGGAGAAAAGAAATTGTCTCATCTCGTTCAGTTTATCCTGTGTTAACAGAAACAGGATTGTGTGAATATTCTTGGTAAATATACCAAAGAAACACTTTATCCTTGTTTTTCCTAATAGTAAAAGCTGTCAGCAACATAACTTTGACTAAAAATGTTGGTCTGCAAAAGTATCACTGTTTTAAAACCAGACAATATAAATTTACAAATACAGTGAAGTTTTTCCCATGAAGTTAATTTTCACATGATCATTTTATATAAGCAAGTCAAATGAAAGCTCTTAAGACAGTACTCCTGTACAACTTCGATGATGTGCCGAACAAAGTAGCTCTGCATTTAGATAGATTTTGCCAAGTAAACATAACCTGCAACTGTTTTATTGAAGGTCATCGCTCAGAGAAGAAATAAAAAGATTAACATCCTACAGAATAACAAAGATTTTTTTTAAAGCCGTAAAATTTATAAAAACTAATGGCAAACTGTCATGAGTGTTACCATAAAAGCAGGGTTATTTTCAAATCTTAAAACATTATTAATAATAAGAAAAAGAAACTTGAATTTATTCTGCTCCCCAAATATGCATTCAAGGGGACAGGAGATTTCTTTCTCTTTTTGCAGGCTGCCCTCTCATGAAATGGTGTGGCTGTGGTTTTTAAGGTTGAAAGTTTTCCCCGATATTCCAGTGAAAGAGACATTCTCAAGAAAGAAAAAGGGCTTGGCAACAGCATGGACAGAAATGGCTGCAGCCTGCCTCTTATGGAAAACTGTAGAAGATTAGGAGAGATCAAAACCCAGCAAAACTGCTAAGGCTATATTTCACATTTGTGGTTTTCTCTTTTTTTATTAATGTGATATTTTGTGGAGAGGAATATTACAAACTATTAGCCTATGGCAGTAGCTGGGGAAATGAGACTTCACTAAGGTATTAAACACTCATTAAGCACTCTTTGTATGAAAACTCCCTCACCTATCACCCCTTGGCAGTTGTGTTTTGGAAGACCAGGAGCTTAGGCACTGTGTTTGCTAAATGCTTAAGTTATGCAATTAAATTAATACTTGAATGTACCTGAGAAGAGGAATGAATTCTTTGTTTATAGTGATAAATGCACATATCTGACAGGGTTGTGACACTGCCTTTCTAGTCCACTGAAGTGCTGAAAGGTATACAGAAATGGAATTACTGCTTCATGATAGAAGCAAACTAATTTTTCCCAATGTACTATACCTTTCCCTACAAATTACAGAATTTTCTGATATAAAACCACCTTGAAAAACACATCTTCTATTTGTAACTTCCCAATGCCTTCAACTTTTTAGAATCACTTTATCAAGGTACAAATGATGTATCAAATGGAAGTTCCTGCCCATCTAGATTACAATGCACATGGATTAAAAAGAGCACTTTGAAGTTACTGTGGCTTGGTGCTACTCGCCTATACAGAATCCAGTAAGACTGTGGATGTCCTCAGAGAAGATTATATTTTTAATTGATTTTTCACTTCCTTCTTATTCTGTTCTTCTTATAAAGGCAGACACTGAAGAACAGTTTGACAATAAATCTTCTGATCATTTTATTCACAGTAAATAACACTTTAATATCAAGCAGTAAGTTTGTGCCTTAAAGAAGTATTCTCACTGTAGGAGTTTCTCCGGTTACCACTAATGGATGTGCAATGCCCACTGCCTTTTGAAGAGACTTATTTATCTAGTGTAATTATATTTCTTTTGACTATGTTTTTGGGACCTACAAATATCACGTAGTATAAACAGCAATTTAAGTTCTTTTGTCCCTACACAAATGAAACTCCAAAAGATGTGGAGTGAGTGGGAAGTTTGTGTGTCCACAACCCACAGATCAAAGTCTGGTTAACTGATCTGCATTTGAACTTAGATGATTTTTCAAAGGCACTTTCTGAATTTTAATGTCAAGAGTATAATATGTAAAATTTTACCCAAGAAATTTAGATCATCCCTTTTCTGGCAGGCTGAGATTGATGAAGAACAGCTTGTAATTGTAAAGCTGATGTCATTTTAGGCTATGGTTGGCCATAGTTCTTTGGACTAAGTGCTTGAAACAGTTGGATTTGAAATACTGAAGCCCAAAGGAACATCTACTTAAAATTCCCCAGTGTAATAAATTCTGCATTTTTGCATTTCCCCAGAATTATCCCTTCATGAAAAGCTAGAAGCTAAAATTAGAAACTGGGAAGAATGGAACCTAAATCATTTGATGGGTCAGATACAGTGCTGTCAATTTTCCTTTCTACAATTTTTAATATTATAGGCAGCAAACCAGACATTTATCCAGTAAGTAGAATACCTGAATTCCTCCCTCAGCTATTAGCAAAACATAATCTCAAGGCTATCAGTTGTTCTCAGTTAGGAAGTCTTTCTTAATTACTTGGGTATGAACATCACATTACAGGAGTTATGAAGTCAGCAGCAGTACGAGAAGGAGCTTGGCTATCAGTATACATGTGGAAATGATAGCTCAACTTCTGTTTTCAAGATTTTCATTTCATTTCACTTCATTTGATTTTTATCCAAAGGCTATTTTAAGCTCATTTTATAAGAATTCTTGGAGGCAACAAAATAGTTCTATTACTCCATCCCAGGTGAATATGCTCACCACTACAGTCATGCCTAATGGCATTCTTAGATTCTATAGATTCTGTATTTTCTACAGGGAATCTCATGTTCAACAGTAGGAGAAGAAGTTCTCCTATTAGTACTAATTAGATAATCGGAGCATCTCATACACTCTTCTGAATTTATTCAGGTTTAAGGAAAAGCCAGATTTCCTTGGTAAGTACCCACCCTTAATGGGAGGCATCACACTATCTACTTCACACCCGTAAATTAGGAAACTAATCTCTCTCTCTCTCTCTCTCTCTCTCGTGAGAAAAGTATATTGTTTATGTTCTTCCTGTTATTTTTTTCCAGATTTAGAGCAGGAACATAACTTAGTACTCTGAGTGACCTGCAGAAGGAGTCTTTTACTCCAGATGTAATACCTAAGGAGAGACAGCTTCTAAAATTGAGCACCTGCAATAGAGGATGTGAATGCCCTAATATCTTAAAATAGAGAATGCTAATCCCTTCTTCTAAGAGCACATTTATATTTCTATCCTCAGAATAATTATCTGTACTGTAAATAAAAGTAATTGAAACAAGCTTTCTTGAAATTCTGACTCAGCTTCCCAATCACCAGAAAGGGGCAAAAAACTGGTGGCTGGTATTCCTTCATGATCAGCTGTATGTAACTCTGAACTCAATAAATTACAGTTATTGATCGTCCATCTATTGACGGATGATTAGTGATCATTCCTCACAATACGTCAAAAAAATCTAGACATCTACTCTAAGTTTCAGCAACCTTACATTGCAGACATGCAATTCTTTATTGGATCTTGCATTAATGACTTCAGATAATTTAAATGTATGTAATTCATCTGGCTTTCAGAAATGTATTTATTATTTTCAAATCTTAACATATATAAGACATTAATCCTTTTTCATTAACTTCAAAGAAAAAAAAATCTTTCTCTTTTTAGGTCATAGCATGCACTAATTTTTCGTGGATTTTTTTTCCTGTAAAGACTCTGCTTTATCATGAAACAATCACTAGCTAGATGATTTAGTGCTAGGAAAGCAAGCATTTCATGATGACCTCTATCTTCTCACTTTCCTACATGTTCAGACTCATCACAGTGAAAGAAAAGGCAGAAAATGATTTCTCCAATTTATTATTGCATTTGTCTGGAGGCAATTTTCTGACTGAAATGACACAAAATCCACTGGGAAACAAGAGCTGTGGACCTTATAAATATG